>NW_004524627.1:3323787-3324993 GCF_000260255.1 Octodon degus | reverse complement strand
CTTCAAGAGTTCCTCCTACTTTCTCTTCCAGGAGATTTAGTGTCTTACTTTAATGTTTAGATCTTTAATCCATTTTGACTTTAGTTTAGTGCATGGTGATAAACCTGGGTCAAGTTTGAGTTTTCGGCATGTAGAGAGCCAGTTTTTACAACACCATTTGCTAAAGAGGCTATCTTTCTTCCAGTGAGTATGACTTCCAGAGTTCCTCCTACTTTCTCTTCCATGAGATTTAGTGTCTTGCTTTAATATTTAGATCTTTAATCCAATTTTGACTTTAGTTTAGTGCATGGTGATAGACCTGGGTCAAGTTTGAGTTTTCGGCATGTAGAGAGCCAGTTTTTACAACACCATTTGCTAAAGAGGCTATCTTTCTTCCAGGGAGTATGTTTGGCCCCTTTGTCAAAGATAAGGAGGTTGAGTGTGTTCATAGGGGCTTCAGTGTCTTCTAATCTATTCCATTGATCCTCAGGTCTATTTTGTTGCCAGTACCATGCTGATTTTATCACAGTAGCCTTGTAGTATAATTTCAAGTCAGGAATTGGAATGCCTCCTGCCTTGTCTTTATTGCCCAATATTGCCTTTGCTATTCTAGGTCTTTTCTGGTTCCAGATAAATTTTAGGAATGATTTCTCTATTTATGTGAGGTATGTCAGTGGTAGACTGATAGGGATTGCATTAAATCTGTACAGCAATTTTGGGAGTATGGCCATCTTCACAATGTTGGTTCTTCTTATGCAGGAGCATGGAATATCTTTCCATTTTCTGAAATCCTCTATGATCTCTTTTTTTCAGAGTAATGTAATTTTCCTTGAAAAGATCTTTGACTTCTTTAGTTAGACTAATTCCAAGGAATTTCATTTTCCTCGGTGCTATTGTAAAAGGTATTGTTTCTATAATTTCCCTCTCAGTGTGTTTGTTGTCTGTGTAGAGGAGTGCTATTGACTTTTGGGTATTGACTTTATAATCTGCTATGCTACTGAATTTCTGTATTAATTCTAGTAGTTCTTGGTGGAGTCTTTTGGGTCTTCCAAGTAAAGTATCATGTGATCTGCAAATAAAGATAATTTAACTTCTTTGCCTATTCTTATTCCTTTTATTTCTTTCTCTTGTCTAATGGCTGTAGCTAATGATTTCAGAACTATATTGAATAGGAGTGGTGATAGAGGAACTCCTTGTCTTGTACCCGATCTAAGAGTAAAAGATTTC
>NW_004524627.1:3311886-3318697 GCF_000260255.1 Octodon degus | reverse complement strand
AGTGTTGGGGGGCGGTCCAAGGGGGTGGGAGAGGGTCCTGCCTATGCTGCGCCTGGGCTGGGACTGTTCCTGCCAGCACAGGGTAGCAGGAAGCTCTCCACACACTCACCAGACCTGGGCTAGGACTGGGTCTGGGGGTTCCCGGAAGTCGGCAGAAATTGCTACTCGGCGGGAGGGGTGGGGTGCAGCCCGAGGGGGTGGGAGATGGTCTGGCCCACGCTGCACCTGGGCTGGGACTGGGCCCGCTGGCGCAGGGTAGCAGGAAGCTCTCCACACACTCACCAGACCTGGGCTAGGACTGCAATTACATCCTTTTCATTTCTTATTGCTTGTATTTGAATTTTTTCTTCCCTCTTTTTGATGAGGTTAGCTAGGGGCTTATCAATTTTATTTAATGTTTCAAAGAACCAGCTTTTTGTTTTTTTAATTCTTTGAATTATTTTCTTCGTCTCAATTGAATTAATTTCTACTCTAATCTTTATGATTTCTTCCCGTCTTTGGGCTCTGTGTTTGGTTTGCTCTTCCTTTTCTAGTTGTTGAAGGTGCAGCATTAGGGTATTCATTTGTTCCCTTTATGTTTTCCTAATGTGTGAGTTCACAGCTATGAATTTCCCTCTGAGAACTGCTTTCATTACATCCCATAAATTATGATAAGATGTGCTTGAATTTTCATTGAGTTGTAGAAATTGTTGAATTTCTTGTTTAATTTCGTCTGTGACCCTTTGGTTGCTGTGTAGGGTGTCATTTTATTTCCATGTATTTTAGGTTTTTCTCTTCATTGCACTGTGGTCAGATAATGTGCATGGGATAATTTCTTCTTCTTTCATATTCTTAAGCACTACCTATGGACCAGTATGTGGTCTATTTTAGGAAATGATCCTTGTGCAGCTGAGAAAAACGTGTGTTCAGCTGTGTTTGGGTGGAACACGCTGTATATGTCCACCAAGTCTATTCGTTTCAAACTCTGGTTCAGTTCTGTTATTTCTTTGCTAAGTTTTTGTCTGGTTGACCTATCTTTTGGAGATAAGGGGCCATTAAGGTCTCCTGTTAAAATTGTTGTATTGGATATTTGTTGGATATTGGATTTTTCATGTCCATTAAAATTTGCTTTATATAGTTGGGTGCTCCCGTGTTTGGTGCATAGACATTTATGAGTGCTACATCTTCCTCTTGAAGTTTTCCCCTAACCAGTATATAGTGGCCTTCTTTATTTTGCTTAATCATTGTTGGTTTGAAGTTGAGACTGTCTGAGAATAGAATTGCTACCCCTGTTTTTTTCTGAGTGGCTGGGACATGTAGTATTGTGCTCCATCCTTTGACTTTCAGCTTATGAATGTCTTTATGAGTTAAATGTGTTTCTTGTACACAGCATACTGTTGGATTTTGTTTCCTAATCTACTGTGCCAGTATATTTCTTTTAATTGGTGAATTGCGTCCATTTACATTGATGGTTAGAATTGAGATGTTTTGACTTCTGGTTGCCATGTTATTTACCTGTTGTCATTTACTCCTTTTTCTCCTGTATTTAATTGCTTTCCCTATTTAGTTGTTTGCTTCTGATCTCATTCATGGAGTTCTGATCATTTTGGTCCCTCTCTAGAACATCTTTCAGTAACCTGTATAAGGTCGACTTTGTCGTCACGAAATGTTTTAGCTGTTCTTTGTCATGAAAGTTTTTCACTTCTCCAAGCAACTTGAAAGAGAGTTTTGCAGGGTATAGTAGTCAGGGCTGGAATTTTTTTCATAGAGGACCTGAAGTATTCTGCTCCATGCTTTTCTTGCCTTCATGGTTTGTGAAGAGATGTCAGCCATAATTCTGAGGAGTTTTCCTTTGAGTGTGATCTGCTTCTTTTGTCCAGCGGCTTTCGGTATAATATTCTTGTGCTGAATTTCTGGGCTCTTGACTATTATATGTCTTGGTGTGTTTTTCATTGGATTGAGGTTACTTGGGCTTCTGTATGATTTAGTTACCTGAATTTCAGATTGTTTCCTCATATGTGGGAAGTTTTCTGCTATTACTTCTGCCCATATTTTTTTAATGTCATTTGTATTGACTCCTTCTTTCTCATTGATGCCTATTAGTCTTACATTGTTCATCTTTGCATCATCTTGCAGGTGATGAATTATTCTTTATTGCATCCTTGTTATTTTTAAGAGATCCTTTCTTACCTTTTCACTAGCTACACCAGCATCCTCAGGATCTGAAACTCTGTCTTCATTTTCACTTAAATGGTTTTTACAAGCTTGTGATTGAGGTTTTAATTTCCTCTATATCTCTTTGACTCTGCTTCATTTGATCTATTTCTTTCCTGTATTGCTCATTCAAGGATTCCATCATTTTTCTAATTACCTCTATTTTTGTTTAATCAATGTCTTCTTTAGAAGCATTTATAAATTCTTTTACTGCAGTGTTTTTTTCAGCTTGGGTTTCCTCCCTATATTTCTGTAGTTGCTTCTTTACTTCCGATGATATGAGTTCTGAGAATTCTTTTTTTATTTCAGAAAAGAGTTGCGCTCTGATTTCCTCTATATCTTTCTGCTGTTGCTTATTTACTGTCGATGCTATTAATTCATGCATTTGAGCAGAGCTAGTGGCCTCTGCACTTGTTCTGGGTAGGCCCTGGGTTTCCTCCATATATTTCTGCATTTGACTCTTTAGTGCAGATGTTATTAATTCAGGGATTTCTTTTTTTATTTCCAATCTGAGTTCCTCTATACCTTTGTGCAGCTGTTTCTTCATTTCAGAAGCTGTTGATTCATTGCTTTCAGCTGTGTGATTCCCAGTTTGTTCTGTGTTAGTGTCCTCTGCATTTTTTACAGGTGGGGTTGGGTTCTGAGGTTGCATTTTGTTCCTTCTCATCATTTTTTGTAGCCCTCTCTTCTGACCTTTGTTGTAGATCTTCAGTGTAGTTATAACCTTCGCACGTACTGAAGTTCAGGTGCAGATCCACAAAGTCTTGATTTATGCAGCTGTGCCTGCCTTTGTCTGGCTGCTGTGCTCAGCTCCTTCCTGCTGCTGCCCTTGAGGGTGAGCCTGTTGTGCCCCTGTGGCAAGATGTTCTGCTCTTAGACTAGCTGGGTGGTTCAATCCTCCACCCTCTCTGTGGGGAATGCAGCTGCAGGGTTACACCCCAGGCCTGTATGCCAGGCCTTTGCTGAGCCTGGAGGGGACAAAGTGGAGTAGGGGGGAGAGGCAGCTCTCCCACACACTCACTGGGTCTTGGCTAGGCCTGGGCCTGGGTGTTCTGGGCAAGTGGAAGAAATTCTTACTCTGCAGGCAGGGTGGCGGAGGTGCTGCGGAATGGTTGGGGCGTCCCAAGGGGGTGGAAGAGGGTCCCACCCATGCTGTGCCTGGGTTGGGACCAGGAGTCGGTCCCATTGGCACACGGTAGCAGGAAGCTCTCCCACACACTCACTGGACCTGGGTTGGGACTCTTACTTTTAGTTTTCAAACATATGTTTGCTAAGTATAAAATTCAATGGGGACAGATCTTTTTTTTTCAGATTTTTGAATAAATAAGTCTAGTTTTTTATCCACTTGCTCTTTTTTTTTCTAATGTTAAATAAAATGCTATTTAGTTTGGTCTTCCATAGTTAATATTTTTTTTATTGATTTGCTTCAGTGAATTTTTTTCTTTAAAACTAGTTTTAGATGATTTCAGTTTTGTATATCTTGGTATAAGTTTATTCATATTTCTTGTTCAAAACATTCATTTTTCTTGGAAATGTGGTACTATATTTTTAATTAAATTCAGAAATTTTAAGTCTTCTAATATTTATTGCCTACCCTCTTCTACTTGGAGAATTCTAATTTTAAGAACGTAAGTTTCTTGATTTTGGCACAGAGAGAACTATTATATGACTGATGTATAAACTCTTTCTCTTCATGTTTATTTTAGATAATTTTTATTGTTATATTCCTTTAAGTTTGTAAATAATGTTTTGCAATGTGTAATCTATTATTAAGCTCATGTTACACATTCATTTCAGGAATATTTTTCTTAAATTGACAGCATCTTATATCTTTCACATTTTGATATTTATCTACAACTTTTAATTTGCTATATAATTATTATTGATTTTCAATAAAATTAACAATGAGAAAAAAGCAAAAGCAAAAACAAACAAAAAAGAAATAATGTTTCTTTCATAGATCAGAAAAGAGAAAAATGCTTCTAAATTCATTTTTCTGAGAGTACTATGTGGTGATGTGAAAACTTGATGCAGTTATTTCGAGTAAGAAAACTGTGTTACTTTCCTGTAAATTAAAATGAAGTTTTAACAAATCTCAAATTGAAGCAGAAAAATAAAGAGCACACACCTATACATACACGAAAATAAGTAAAGAGAAGAGAAGCAGGATGTTGTCAAGAATTATAGTCCAATCTTTATCATTCAATTGTTCATGACCATGAAAGGAGATTTTTTAAACAAACTATTAATCAATATTAGTGGTATGTTCCAAAACCTCAGAGTGTTAGGGATTGGAAAGATGTTTAATTTTTATAGTACAGAGGGAAAGAAGCAGGAGGATAACTACATAGTATACTTTAAAGAAATGCTTTTAGTTTTTGCAAGGTCAAGAAGGAAAATAAGAAATTGAATTATAACATTAAACTATGTATTTGACTTAATCATATACTATATACAAATTTCAGTTTCTTACAACCATTTTTAAAATGCTCATGAAATGTTTTAAAAAGTAATTATATATCAGTCCAAAAGTAATTAAGTAGAAAGAAGTAAATTTTTTATATGAACTTTGGTTATATATGGTTTCTGTGTATAATTTAAAAACTTAGAAATTAGCAATGAATAAAATTACTGTTGTCAAACACTGTGCAAGTATAAAACCTATTACAAAATAATTTCATGGTCAGTGGGGAACCAAATTGTAATTACAGAGTATTTCTAACAATGTCTAGAATGGAAGCACATAAACTCACAAAATTAATTGCCAGAGGCAAATTTTATGCCATTGAATGACTTTCACCATTAAATAAAATAAATTTAAATAAGTGAACTAGCATATCTAACATTGGGAATTGGATTAAGGATAGCAACACAAATTTGGAAACTTCCAGATATAAACTTAACGAGATAAAGCAAAAAGAATTTTGTGAAAGTTCAAGAAGGTGAAAGTAGAGTCAGGAATTGGTACATATTTCTACTTTCCCTCCTTTCCTCATATAGCATTAGACATTTAAGACTTACTGAAATTTGGGGCCTTACAGTATAGCACATCCTTACTTCTGTAAAGTGTTTCAGAGTAAACAGTTATCCTACCATTTCAGTAATTGTCATGATTTGGATAACTGTTCCACAAAAGCCCATGTACTTTGAGCTTGATTGCTAGCCATGATACTGTTAGTATGGGTTGGAATCTTCAAAAAACTTAAGAATTGGAGCCTAGTGAGATGAAGGTCGGTCACTTGGGTGTACCCTTGAAGAGGCCTTAGGTTCAGCTTTATTCTCTCTTTTTGGGATTTCATGAAGTGGATAATTTCTTGTGCTGTGTGCTTCACAGGCCCCAGAGAAACAATTAGGTGGGAATGGACTAAAACTTTTAAAACTGTGAGCCAAAATAAATCTTTCTTCTTTTTTTCTACTCTGTACTCATTCTGTGATGCTTCTGGCTTGAATCCAATGGGCCATAGTGCCAGGTATTTTGTTCACAACAAAAAGCTGTTACAGGCTAAATAAAATGTGAGATTTTGTTTGAGCATTTAACTGTTTCAGCACTAGGCTTCACACAATTAAGTGTTCCATCCTTGAAACCAGAGGGGAAACTTATATGGTGCCAATGGAAATTTATTTGTTTGCTAGAGTAGAAAGGTTTTAATTAGAGATTACTTAAAGGATTCTGATTAATCAATCAGCTTTGTATTGGTATTTGAATTTAGTTGGGCTTAGCTTTCCTTTTAGGAACCCAACATGTTGGAATTATCATAGCAAGTTTTTTTTTAAAGTATAATTTTTATTGAATTTGAGTGCTTCAATTTTTGTTGAAGTGCTTCATTTTTTAAAGGGACTCTTGAATACCAGTAAGGATCTAGTCACATCCTTTTCAGGAGCTTATCTGTCTTATAAATTTGAATTCAGATTGCATGATTATCTATGACCTCTAGTCCCAGATGAGATGAAGAAAATATGATTTTTTTTCAGTTTAGTTGGCAGATATTTCATAGGTAAGGTGGTGGTAAGAAATGTAATGTTGAGAAAACTGATCACTAAATTATGGTTCAGGAGCTTTAAGAGATTAATGCTTGGAAAGTGAAAAGAATAAATGTTAAGGTGGAAAAAATCTAAGCCAGCTGAAAGACTTAGCCAAAAGATAGAACAGATGTTATTTATAAAATACCTCTATCCGGTACACTGGTCAATTTTCCCATTCCTGTGATGAATATCTGACTCTCATACTTAAAAGAGGAGAGGTTTATTTGGGTCAGGGTATCAGAGGATTCAGTCCATGGTCAGCTGGTTCCAAAGAACAAATATCATATTAAAAAGGGCCTGGTGAGGAAAGATTCTGGCAAACAGGAAGCAGAATACCAGGAAAGGGCAGCAGTGAGAACTGTACATTCCATAGGCAATGCACAGTAACTCAGCCTCAGATGGGCTCCTAAAAGCATGTTCAGGGATAAACACATGTGGACTAGTTCATGCCATGAATGTAGTCTCCCCACTGTCGTATCATTTTTCTAGGAGTAAATCAAACTGACAATGAAGTTTATTATAAGTTTTTTTAAATTTTATTTATTTATTTATTTATTTGTGTGTGTGTGTGTGTGTGTGTGTGTGTGTGTGTGTG
>NW_004524627.1:3302170-3311786 GCF_000260255.1 Octodon degus | reverse complement strand
GTGTGTGTGTGTGGCCAGCTCAGCCCACCAAGGGGCGGGGCTGACTGGCATGTGGTGCTGGGGTATTGAACAGAGGTCCCTGTGCTTTGCTAAGCTTGTTCTAAGTAGGTGCTTTAGACCACTGAGCCATCTCATCAGCCTGACAATGAAGTTTAACCAACACGATCTACTTCTTGTCTATTGTACACCCAAATATACCTCCATAAACCAAAGCTAATGTCTAAATAAAGACAATAACAGAGTCATAATTCTAGTTAATGTGATGTAACTATCCTATGTACAATCAGAAACACCCTCATCTCATACATAACATCTCAATATTTACAGCATTGCTTAAAACTTGAAGTCCAAGTCTCTTCTGAGACTCGACAAATTTTTATTTGTGTACCTATGTAAAATGGAAAGATAATTTATGTAAGTTCAAAATACAATGGCAAAGTGTAGATTTTCTCATTCCAAAAGAAGTAAACCACTGTGAATTTTGGGGTCCGCTCTACTTGGAGTTATTTTAATCTTTTAAGGAAGTCTATCAGTCAGTGATTATTAGAGAAAACAATTTAATGCAATTTACAACTATATAAGAATTTATAAGACAGGTTTATGGTAGCTGCTCACAGAGTCAGATTTGGAAGAGTGCAAAAGGGCTGCTTCATGCTGGAGGCCTGAATGATCCAGTTGAAGACATGGAACACACTATAGTGTCCTGTATGAGTCCATATCATGAGTCAAAGGGGCTGTGACAGAAAGCTAACAGATCTGAGCTGAAAAGCTGAAGAGTCTCTGCTGGAAGACAGGGATGAAATCCAAGGTGAAGGTGAAGACTGGAGCTGCTTGGATGAAACATAAATGAGCTTTGTTTCTTCATCTCCCTTTTATTCCATTCAGGGACAAGCCAATTGGCTGATGTCACTTGCACCCAGGGTGGGTCTTCTGTTTTCAGTAAATACCTTCAGCCACACCAAGAATTATGCCGGTCCAGTTTAGTTGTGCATTTCATACACAAACTGATACAATCAACTTTATATATTTTGGCCTCCAATTTACACATGTTTGATTTCTGTTCAAAATTTAAATTTTGTAAATCTTTCTGCTCTTGATTCCTGCTATAAATCTGACTAAAAGGAACCAGCAATATTTATGCAAGAGAGAGTGAAAAAATGAACATTAGAGACTCATGCCAAAGCACAAACTTGGGCCTCCTTGCAATTTCTTCTGCCAAATCAACTAGTGCTCTTCTCTTAAACTCAGTCTCATACAGTCTCAGGACTTAGACATAGTAAAAACAAGTTTCTCTGCCAGAGTAAAATACACATGTCTAGTACAAAGGCATCTTCCCAGTTACCCATTTCCATCTAGCCTCTACCTCCTGATAGTACACTGAGTTATAAACACCAGGGAGTTAGTCCACGGAGCAACAGCTCAATGGTCTAATAACTCAAGAGTCTCCTAAGTCAGTGAAGTAGACAAATTAAGTGTGACATCCTTGGTTTCTTGTTTGTTCTCTTAGAAAAATAATCTCACCTATCTCTAAACTATTAAATGGGGACTGGAGACTGAATCTTACATACATTTGAAATTTTGGAGGGCATTTAAAACTCAAACTTCAGTGAGTGGATGGGATGATCTTGAACAGAGCCCTGGGTCATTACAATATTAATAGATCAAGTGAAAAAGGGGAGAAAAAGTATGCGCTTCAGTGGCACGTTTACTAAAAGCGGAGAAAGAAAAGACAGATGGAGTTACTTGGTGAAAAAGAAAGAAAACAATTCCAGATTGAAAGAATTGCTGTAAATAAATATTGCAGAGATGATTCACAAACAGAACAATAGAATCTACCTTTGAAATCAGAATGTGTGAAATGTTCCTGAACTTGGTCAGCCTAGATTTAGGGTTATTTGGAGACTAAATACAAGGTAGAATAAGTGGAAGATGACCATTTAGAATTAAAATGAGAGTAACTACTTTTTGAGGAATACTTTTGTGAAGGAATAATGAAAAATACGGCCCAGAAAATAATGAGATAGTGGTTGGAGTGTAATGTGAAGTCATGGCTTTTCTTTGGGGGATATATCACCCTAGCCACCCATAGTGTGAATAATACATCCTTCAAAGAAGTTGCCAAAAGTGTTTTGGAAAAAATTACAGAAATACAGGGATATTATTTTTCATGTTGGTGAAAATTAACAGTAAATAAGGTGGAGGTGGCATTAAGGTGTAGAGAAACGAACAGTTAGAAAAAGGCTTTAGTACCTAATAAGAGGTTTGAAGAATGAGAATTATGACTTTTCAAGTTGGCCAATTGGCTATATATGAATGAAACCATTTATTTAAAGAGAACCACAGTAGGAAGTGTGAGGGAAATGTGAATATTCCATTTTTGTATGTAAGGATGATAAAGTATCAATTCAGGACGAAAAATATTTTCTCAATCCTTGACCTCTGATTTCTTTTCAGTAAAATATGCTAATACTTTTCATCATGTAGGAAATTCTGTACTGACCTAAGGTTGAGTATGTCAGTTTTTGCTTTGTATAAAAATAGAAGCAACCATCCCAAATTAAAAAAAAGCCTAGTAATTAAAGAATCCAAAATTAATGAAGGAATTTTAAAAGTTCAGTAATATAAGACTATGTCTTTATTCTCATATGGATAATACTCTTTTTTCTCTTATATGAATTTCTAAATTTACCCTAGGTAGAATTTATAGTGCTAATAAGTGTATGAATTTCAATTTTGAGTACTGCATGTAAGATTTTGATTGTTCAGTAAAGCTTGGCGTAGCACCAGGGAGATCAGGTCACTTAGGAGCCAAATAAATATATTTTTAGGAACTCTTTGCCTCTTCATCAATGCATACACCTGGCTGCTTAGTTTAATTTTAAAGTAAAACAGAAAAAAACAATTGCTTCACATTAAGATTCAAAGGTAAATTCTAATCTCATATTTTATTTATTTTTGTAAAACCTGTTATTACATAAATGTGTGCAAGCATGCAGCATATTGGACCTCAATGTAGACAATGCATTTTTAGTGGATCAAGTTTTTCAAAATGTTGAAAAGCCTGCAGTCAAATAATGTGAGGCATGGGGTTGGGGCTAGGACTGGTGCTCAATACCAAGGGCGCTTTTCCTGTCTGTTCTTTCACCCATCCTTTAGGGTGTCCATCCATATGGCCAGCCCCTCCTTACCTTGCTGGAGTTCTTGCCATACCTCTTGGGATGACAACCAAAATCTTCCCATGGCTCTTGTGTCCATTTCCCAGGAATTCTGTAGCAAAGAACAACAAAGAAATTGGCTTTAAAAACAAAAAAGTCTTACCTAAGAGGTCAGAATCAAGGTGTCCCTAAGGTCATTGTTCTCTGAAACCTGTGAGATAATTTGCCCTTGCCCCCTATTAGCTGGTCACCTGTCTCAGTCATTCGTTAGTCCTACCACTATTACTGCTCCGGCCTCTGCCTCTGCCAGTATATGCTTTTCTTTCTCCATGGGCACCTGCATTTGCTTTTAGGTATTTTTGGTTGGTTAATTATGTTTTGTTGCTGAATAGTGAGCCCAGGGCCTGTGCATGCTAAGCACACACTCTACCACTGAGTTATACCACCAAACTGTATTTTTGTATAAAGAGAACAGTTACATTGAATTGGGAGTGCACTGTACTCCAGTAGTGCCTCATCTTAAGGAACTGGATCTTCAATTGCTCTGCATTCCAATAAGGTCCCATTAGAGAGACTAGAGGGTGGGACATTAGTGTAGCTGTTGGGAAGTATACAGCTCAGCCCATATTGCCTATGGAAACCTTGTCTGGCCAGCCCTATATCCCTCTCTTTGTAGCCTTTCTTTGTTTTGCTGGTATCTAGGTGTCTCCATGAGGGGGTGCATAAGGGGGGGGGAAGGAAAGGACAAGGAAAGAAAGAGAATAGAAGGAAAGAATGGAAACACAAAACAGCTTCTGTAAATAAAGAGTGGAAGACAGGTGAAGAGAATGGGGAGGAAATGGTAGAAAACAGAAGCAGAATACAACATGTACAGGTACAAATTCCCTATAATGAATGTAATCACTATGTCTTAAGTGTACTGCTTTCATTTTTTAAAAATATATGTTCTCCTAAGGTGCTCTTGGGTAGAATTTTCAGAGGTGGCTGGATCTAGAGTGTATGCATATGAATTAAGGTTGTGTGGTAACTAACGTAGTCCACTAATTAGATGAGTACAGTTCTGGGTGTGGATGAAGGGAAGATGCATCCTGGGTGTGGATGGCACCAATCAGCAGGCTGGATGAGATACAAGGAGGAAAGGAAGGAAGGCAGCAGGCTGGTGCTTGCTGCTTGTTGCTTCCTGCCTGCTTTGTCCTGATGTTTTTCCTCTGATGCCATCTTGACTTGGAGCCAGACCACCAGAGTGAAAGCTCTACAAACCATGAGCTAACATATCTTTTTTTTTGTGGAATTGGGAATTGAACTCAGGTCCTTGCATTTGCCAGAGAAGCACTTATTCTACTGAGCCATCTGCCTGACCTTAGCATGAGTTAACATAAACCTTTTCTCCTAAAAAATTTTGGTTATAGCTATTTTGTCTCAGCAGGGAGAAGGTCACTAAGACAATCATGATGACTGCCATCTGCACAGGGCTTTTTTCAAAAGATGCAGGAATTCTCTTGCTGAGGAGTTTCGCTGAGCAGTCCCACCTTCCCTTGCATGTATGCTCTTTCCTTCTTTCCCTGCAGCGTCCACTCCCTCCCACCTATTTTAAAATCTATTTGGTTGTTCCAGGGTCTCACTATGCAACCCAGACTTGTGGTGATCCTCCTGTTTTCAGCTATGCTGGTGCTGGAATTACAGGCATGCACCACTATGCCCAGACTCTGGCTAGCTTAGCTTGCACTGGGGGTGGGGCTGGCATGGCATGTGGTGCCAGGGAACAATCCATGATCCCTGCACTTGTCTAAGTAGGTGCTTTAGTCCACTGAGCTATCTTGCTGGCCCTCCATTCCCATTCTACCTCCAGAGCTCATCTTCCCTGTCTCTCCAGGATGCCCATCATAAGCACCCCACCTGTGATCTTTCCTCTGAGTTCACATAGTATTGACACCACACACTTCTTACTTGTCATCCTTGAGGCCCTGATGTAGAGTTTTACATCATGTTCTTGGGGATGGTTGTCTTCACCATACAGTCAAAGTTCTTAGAAGGCTCAGAACAGTGTTTTTCACTTAACATTTTACCCTCAACTCTCAGCAAAGTGCATGTCTCTTACAAGGTCTTTCATACAGTGTGCTCTTTGAGTACTAAATAAGTGGTACCTGTGAATATATGAACTAACATTCAGCTCATGAATATGAATCACCACCTGCAGCTATACTATGGAAAAATGATAGCTGATGGGTTTCCAATACACAAACCTCACATTTATGACTCTACCAAAGGAGAATTATTAAGGGACCATGACTTACATAGGAGTTTGTGACACAAATTCATGGAGTTATTGCCCACAAAAAGCAAAGCTAAGTTGTAATTTAGGATTAAACAAACATTCCTCAGCTTCTAAACACTTATTGTTGGGGGATGGAGATATAGCTCAGCAGCATGGTGCCTGCCTGGTAAGCAGAAGGTCCTGGATCTTTAAGGAACTGTGACCTGCAATGAGACCAGCAATCCCATTCCATAAATAATTAAGCAAATAAATACCCATTGTTAGGTCTGAATAACAGCTCATGTTATTGTCTTCTGCAACCAAAAAATGCAACTGAGCTGTGAGCAACTAGAGCAGTCTGTTTCTGCTACTATAACAAAATAGCATAGACCAAATTACTTAATACAAATTTACTTCTTATATTTCCAAGACCTGGGAATTCGCATTTTTGGATTCAGTGTCTAGGTAGGGTTTCCTCTCTGCCTTTTTTGCTTTATCATGCCAAAAGAACAAAAACTGTGTGATTCCCCCAGTAAAAGAGGAAAAACACCCTCTCTTAAGCCCTTTGTAAGGGCACTGATCCTATGCATTAGTGCCATGTGCTCCTGACCTGGTCATCTCCTCTGTTAAAACTATCACTTTGAGAGTTAAATCAGAACATGGGAATTTGCATGCATTATATACATTCAAAATGTAGCAGTGCTCAGTAGCTCACAGTTTGTCCTATACATGGGACTTTCAGTATTAATTTGGACAAATACAGCTGAGCATGGTAGCACATCCCTGTAATCCAAGCATGCAGGAGGCTGAGGGAGAAGGATTGCCTGGAATTTGAGGGCAGTCTGGGTTACATAGTGAGTTTGAGGTCAAGGTGGGCTATATGGAAAGACCCTGTTCTTTTCATTTATGGAAAATAAATGTAATATTGGAACTGAGTTTCAAAACAGGTTATTAGGACAATTGAAATAGTTGATATGTTGTATATTGTTGTCTTCCAAGTATTTATTCAGAGTAGAAGATAAAGACATGCTATCTTGTCTGTACAATATTAGCACAAGACATTCTTTTCAGTGAACGACAAGAAACTAGCTGTATAACATTCTTATCTATCTATCTATCTATCTATCTATCTATCTATCTATCTATCTATATTTTTTCCCTTTTTTCTTTCATTTCTCCTTTCCTCATTACATTTGTTTTAGACATTTTGCTCTGTTTATTCTCAAAATGCCTGTTACAGGGATTTTATAATCAATACTTTTTTGTTAGATCCATAAGTCCAGTGACTATGTCCCCTTGAGAGTACTTATTTCTGAACACAAAACAAGCATTTCATCCAAAAGGAAATCAATTTGTATAAATAAAAACTAGTTAATTGTCATGACATGCCATCGAGGCTGTGCAGTATGGCTGTCTTTGCCACAAAGGGATAAGTCTTGAATCTGTAATTTTAACATGTGTGAATTAGCTAGTATTAATAATCACATCTGCTCATTGAAATGGCTGTGATTTGTGCAGGGCCATGGTATGTAATTTTTTTATTTTAATAATTTTATTCAGAAAGAAGTAGCAATGAAATAGTTTCAAAACAGGTTAGTAGTACAATTACAATAATTAATATATGCAATGTATTCCTATTAGTTATTCCTAGTACAAGGTGCAGACATGGTATCTTGTCCAAACACCATTAGTTCAAAACCTTCTTCTCATTGAACTAAGAGAAAGTAGCTGTATATTTATGCTATTTTTATATACATATATATTTTTTCACTACAAAATAGTCCATTTATATCTCCGTTTTCATTTAACTTGTAGAATGCACATCTCTCCCCATTACATTTTGTCTTTTCTTTTGAACAATTTCTTTCCAATTCACAATATCTGTTTACATTTCAAACTGTATTTACTTGTTCATTTTTTTCACTAGTGAGACAATACGATATTTACATATATGGGTCTGACTTATTTCACTTATGAGTATGGTCTTAAGTGGCATTTACCTATAAAAGACTCCATTTTATCCTTTACATCGTTGATAATATTCATTTTTATCCTTTCTTCAATTAATGGATGTCTGGGTTATTTTCAAGATTTAGCTATTACAAATTGTGCTGCTACATACATGGGTGCACATATATCACTGTGGCACGATGATTTTAATTCTTCTGGGAAGATACCCAGAAGATTCTTCTGGGAGAATGGCTGGATCAAGGGACCTCCAATCTCAGTTTTTGGAGGAATCTTTACACTTATTTTCTTTGTGGTTATACCAATGTACAATCCCACCCGCAGTGGAAGACTTCATTTTTTCTCAATAGCCCTTCCAGCATTTATTATCAGTTAATTTCTTTATTATAGTCATTCTTTCTGGGATAAGATGTAATCTCAGTGTTGTTTTAATTTGCGTCTCTCAAATAATCAATGGTGCTGCATGTTTTTCCATTTATTTATTTATTTGCCATTTGTATTTCTTCATCTGAGAAATGCCTACTCTTCTCCTATGTCCACTTTTTGATCGGGTCTGTGAATTTGGGAGCATCTGATTCTTTTCAGGGTTATCTTATATGTTCTGGATATAAGTCCTTCATCTGTGGGAAAATTGGCTATAATTTTTATACACTCTGGGTTATCTTTTCACTATGTTGATGCTTTTTTGTGTTGTAAAAAAGCTTTCTAGTAAGGTGAAATCCCATTTGTTGATACTTTGAAATACTTCCCTTGCAATCTGGGTTTTGTTCATGAACTCTGCCTACACTTATCTCTTTGAGACATATACATACTTTCTCTTCCAGTAGATTTAGTGTTTCTCTTTTAACATTTAGTTCTATGATCCATTTAGACTTTAGTGCATGGTTATAGATATGGGTTTAGGTTTAGTCTTTGGCACACTGGAAAGCCAGTTCTTACACCGCTGTTCATTAAAGAGTGCCTTTCAGACCCAGTTCCAGCCCAGCTCCGGTGAGTGTGTGGAGAGCTTCCTGCTACCCTGTGCCGGCAGGACCAGTCCCAGCCCAGGAGCAGCGTGGGCCGGACCCTCTCCCATCCTCTTGGGCCACCCACCACCACTCCGCACTACCTCCCCCACCCTGTCTGCCGAGTAGGAATTTCTGCCGAGTTCAGGGAACCCCCAGACCCAGTCCTAGCCCAGGTCTGGTGAGTGTGTGGAGAGCTTCCTCTTCCCTCTACTTCACCTTGCCCCCTCCAGGCACAGCTCAGGCCTGGCATACACACATGGGGTGTAATCCTGCAGCTGCAATCTTTGCAGAGAGGGTAGAGGATAGATCCAACCAGCTATTCCAGGAGCAGAATATCTCGCCACAGGGGCACAACAGGTTCACCCTCAAGGGCAGCAGCGGGAAGGAGCAGAGCACAGCAGCCAGACCCAAGCCAGACGCAGCTGGATAAGTCCAAACTTTGTAGAGCTGCACCTGAACTTCAGTACATGCTAAGGTTATAACTACAGCAAAGAACTACAACAAAGGTCAGAAGACAGTGCTACACAAAATGACGAGAAGGAACAAAATGCAACCTCAGAATCCAAGCCCACCCGTAACAAGTCCAGAGGTCACTAACACAAAACAAATTGGAAATCACACAGCTGAAAGCAATGATTCAACGGCTTCTGAAATAAATGAACAGCTGCAGAAAGGTATAGAGGAATTCAGATTGGAAATAAAAAAAGAAATCCCTGAATTAATAACATCTGCACTAAAGAATCAAATGCAGAAACATATGGAGGAAACCCAGTGCCCACCCAGAACAAGTGTGGAGGACACTAGTTCGGCTCAAATGCATGAATTGATGGTGTCGATAGTAAATAAGCAACAACAGAAAGATATAGAGGAAATCAGAGCGCAATTCTTTTCTGAAATTAAAAAAGAACTCTCAGAACTCATACCAGATGAGGTGGAGAAGCAACTACAGAAACATAGGCAGGAAACCCAATCTGAAAAAAACATCACAGTAAAGGAATTTCTAACTGTTTTTAAAGAAGAAATTGATAAAAAAAATAGAAGAGATTGAAAAAATGACGGATTCCCTGAATGAGCAATACAGGAAAGAAATAGATCGCATGAAGCAGAGTCAAAGAGATATAGAGGAAATGAAACTATCAATCACAAGCTTGCAAAACCATTTAAGTGAATGTGAAGACAGAGTTTCAGATCTTGAAGATGCTGGTGTAGCTAGTGAAAAGGTAAGAAAGGAT
>NW_004524627.1:3280267-3300104 GCF_000260255.1 Octodon degus | reverse complement strand
ATCCTAGTAAATAGAATACAGCAAATCATCAAGAAGATCATACACCATGACCAGGTAGGATTCATCCCAGGGATGCAAGGATGGTTCAATATTCGAAAACCTATAAATGTAATACACTATATCAATAGAGCGAAAATTAAAAACCACATGATCATCTCCACTGATGCAGAAAAGGCTTTTGACAAAGTCCATAACTCATTCATATTCAAAGTCCTACAGAAAATTGGAATAGATGACCTCTATTTCAATCTGGTAAAAGCCATTTATGAAAATCCAACGGCTAACATAATCCTAAATGGGCAAAACTGAAATTTTTTACTCTTAGATCTGGTAGAAGACAAGGATGTCTTCTATCACCACACCTATTCAATATATTTCTGGAATCATTAGCTACAGACATTATGCAAGAGGAAAAACTAAAAGGAATAAGAATAAGGAAAGAAGTTAAATTATCTTTATTAGCAGATGACATGATACTTTATTTGGCAGAACCAAAAAACTCCACCAAGAAGCTACTAGAATTAATACAGAAATTCTGTAGCAATGCAGGTTATTAAGTCAATACCCAAAAGCAATAGCACTCCTCTACACAGACAACAAAACACTGAGAGGGAAATTATAAAAACAATACTTTTAACAGTAGCACCGAGGAAAATGAAATACCTTGGAATTAATCTAACCAGAGAAGTGAAATATCTTTTCAAGGAAAATTACAGTATTCTGAAAAAAGAGATCATAGAGGATTTTAGAAAATGGAAAGATATTCCCTGCTCCTGGATAAGGAGGACCAACGTTGTGAAGATGGCCATACTCCCAAAAGGGCTGTACAGATTTAATGCAATCCCTATCAGACTACCACCAACATACCTCAAAGAGCTAGAGAAATCATTCTTGAAATTTATCTGCAACCAGAAAAGACTTACAATAGCAAAGGCAATCCTGGGCAATAAAGACAAGGCAAGAGGTATTATGTATTATAATTCCTGACCTGAAATAATACTACAAAGCTACTGGAAAAAATCAGCATGGTACTGGCAACAAAATAGACCTGAGGATCAATGGAATAGATTAGAAGATGCTGAAGCCCGTGTGAACACAGTCTGCCACCTTATCTTTGACAAAGGGGTCAAACATACTCACTGAAAGAAAGATGGCCTCTTTAACAAATGGTGCTGGAAAAACTGGCTCTTTACATGCCAAAATTAAGCTTTACCCAGGTCTATCACCATGCAGTAAGCTAATGTCAAAATGGATTAAAGATCTAAACATTAAAGCAGAGACACTAAAACTCCTGGAAGAGAAAGTAGGAGGAACTCTTAATGTCATAGGGGTGGGCAAATAGTTCATGAACAAAAATCAGATTGCACAGGAAACAGCTGAAAGAATTAACAACTGGGACCTGCTCTTACTGAGAAGTTTTTTCACATCAAAAGAAATTATCAACAAAGTGAATAGGTAACCCACAAATTTAGAAAAATTCATGACAAATAAGTACTCAGACAAAGGTCTGCTCTCTAGAATTTATAAAGAAGTAAAAAACACTAGGGCCCCAAAATTTAAAGACCCAGTCCAGAAATGGGCATCGTAGATGAAACACACTTCTTAGTGTGAAATTAAAGAAGCAAATAAGTATGTGAAAAAATGCTCCATATCATTAGCCATCCACGAAATGCAATTTAAAACAATATTGAGATATCATCTCACCCCATAAAAATGACTATCATAAAAAAATTAACCAACAATAATTGTTGAAGAGGCTGTGGGTAAAAAGAGACCCTTCTCCACTGCTGGTGGGAATGTAGACTCGTGCAGCCATTATGGAAACCAGTATGGAGACTCCTTAGAAAAGTTGGACTGGAAATCCCATTTAAACCAGCTATTCCTCTACTTTGAATTTTCCCAGAGGATCTGAAAACATCATATTATAGTGATATATGTGTGCCTATGTTTATAGCAGCACAATTTTGATAGCCAAATCTTGGAAACAACCAAGATTCCCATCACCTGAGGAATGGTTTCAAAGATGTATTTTTACTCGAAGCCTTTAAATTGAAGTTGATACCACTTGAACATATACTCATAAGTGAAATAAATCAGACACACATGTGGAAATATCATATAGTTTCCCTAGTATAATAACTCAAAAGAAGAATTAGAAATAGAAAGATATAATACAAGTAAAAGGAAAGCAGGATCTCAACGACTAACTTGTGAAGAGATGGAAAGGAGAAGAGCTAGGAAACATGAATATGTCAAGCCATACAGTTATATGTAGAAGGTGTACAAAGCAATGATACTGAGAATCTTCAGAAGATTTTTTAATCTAGCCATTAATTCCAAAGATTCTCACCCTGACTAACTGTATATACTGATCCCTGTGAACTAAACTAGTGCACTGCAGATGGTAATCTGCAATAGTAGTTTCATGCTTGGATTACCTGTAATTCTGTTCTTCTGTATATGGGCTGCTTGTCATGACATGGCAATTGCTGCTATGATGTCTCTCAGGTAGATGGTTGTAGAAAAAGTAGGGTGTGGTGAATGAAACAAGAGACAGCAAAAGGAATATTGTGGGACTGTCCTGCTTCAAGGTTGTATATGGTGAGATTTTTGGGCTTATGTGTAAATATAAGAAGTATGTAATTCTTTATGCCTATTTTGAAAATATATTCTAATTTTTAATTTTTTTATCATATTCTGTAGGGTCTTAAAGTTCCACATATCAATCCTTGAGGAGAAATACCTGTTCCATAGTATGCCTAAGATGTTTGATATGCAGACAGATAGTGAGGTTAAGCTTAACAGCCTAAGTTGCATGGTAATAACAATAAGATTGTCTTCTGGATGGTTAACCTAAGTTTGCAGACCAAAATTAGAGAAAGAGGAGGGCTGCAAGGAAAGCCCACATTTTGGCCCTAGCCTTCCAAGGTCAATTAAGACTCAGAACATATCAGATCTTGTACTGTAACGTCACGTAACTCAGTAGTGTCCCAAATTTTCTGATCAAGGAGATTATGGGGTGAAAGAGGAAAGTGATCAGTGATGTAGAGTGTACCTAAGGAGAGTCACATGGAGAGAAAACATTCTCTCAGGCTTTCACAGAGAGCACATTGGCCAAGCAATGGCCGTGACTCATATACATGGCTGACACTGAGAGAGGTTCTACAATATGAGGTACAGGATCTCAGGATAAATTCTGAGAGGATTTCACTGACCATATCAGACCCAAAAGCTACAACTCTTGTTGTATAGGTCCTGCTTTACCTTGGTCTTAAACCATCTAGTAAAAAAGTAAAAAACTGAATATAAGAAGTAAAGTCATGCTGTTATGTTGAGCTGTGGGGTACTCAGGTCAATATTTTCTGACATTGCCAGTCAAGCAGAAGACCCAATACTGTTATTGACTACTGGACTCTTTTAGAATATTTTGCTGAATTTACACACCTATAATATCCAAATAACAGAACTTAACCAAAAAGTGCATACAGATGAATGTCCATTTTGTATGTGTGTATTCAAATTGGTTAAGATAGATATATAGTTACATTCTCTTAATGAATAGAATGATTTGTTCTAATGGTCCTTGTAAATAGGATATCATGTCTGCATCTTCTACTGCAATTAACCACTAGGAAGAATGTATGCAATGTGTTAATTATGGAAACTGTCCTACCAATTTGAGAAAAAAACAAAAAAATGAATAAATAAAAAAATAAGTTTTGAGAATCTTTCATGGAAGAAATATAGTTCATTAAGAGAAAAACAAGGCAAACTGACCACATGTAGAAACTGTATTCAATGAAGGCACAAACTGACAATTTCAGTAAACTTAAATTTCTTTAGAAAGGTATTGAACCTGTTAATCGAGAATGTGATTTCCCAACTAACACTGAGGGCTACTTGCCTTCTGATTAAACAACAACAACAAAAACAATGGAGAGGATCAGCTGATAGCCAATTGTATGTTATTAATGACCCTATATAAGTATAGATTTTCTATAAAATATGATGTCTACAACCAAAATGTAAATATTAAAAGCTGTAATATGTTAAAATAATATAACAGAAAATCGGTATTGAAGGCCTAATTTTCTCAAGTATCTGTACAGTCAGCATTCACCTTTTCTTTTTTCTTTTTTTAGTACTAGGGATTGAACTCAGGACCCTGTGCTTGCCAGACAAGTGCTTATACTACTGAATACCTTCCCTGGCCCAAGCATTCATTTTACATGTTTTTAGTTTTTAGAATTTCAGAGCCCCGTTCTCACAGTTCTTTACATTAGTCAGCCTTCTTCATCCCTTGAGAACCAAGATATATTTATAATCCAAACAATCTTTAAAATTTTACTAATAAATAAAGGGCACATAAAGATGCAAAGGTGATTTTTTTTACTTTTTTATTAATTTTAAGGAGAAAGAAATAGCAAAGAGACAGTTTTAAAACAGGTCAGTAGGACAGGCACAATAATTTATATGTTCCATATTGTCTTTATAGTAATTATTGAGAGCACAAGATGCGGACTTGATATCTTGTCTAAACAATATTAGTAAAAATCTTTCTTCTCATTGAACTAAGAGAAAGTAGCTGTATATCTATCCTATTTTGTATATACATATATTTTTATTTACTACAAAATGCTCAAAAGTGGTCTTTAAATGAGCTTAATTAACCACATTTAAGGTGTAATAGTTTCTAATTTTTAAACTTGGTAAAACAATTTAAACATCTTAAAACATAATTTTCCTGAAATTGACCAGTTCATCTCATTTGGGTAGTTTAGAGAGATATATTAGCTGGAAGTATGCACCACACACTGAGTGACATGAATATGCACTGACGTGGCTGATGAGCTTACCTTCAAACTGTGTTCTCTAGTTGAGATGAATCACTGAACAACCACATCAGCAGTAACTAGAAAGAAGTAACAAAAAAATTAAAAGGTAACAAGATGCCTGCCAAAATCTCTGATTCATCTTAATCTTAAAATGTCATCAACTATATCATGCATGGTTTTAAAATGATCAGCCACAATTTGAAACATTAGAAATTTATATATGGATACTGTTGACTGCAAGATGCATTATAATTTCAAAATGGCCAATGGAAAACAACTATTACCTTTTTTTTTTTTTTAATGAACCAGGGATTGAACTCAGGCCCTTCCACTTGCCAGGCAAAATTATTACCTTTGAAAATTGAAATGTGACATGGTTTTTTAACTTATACTTTTGCATCTTATAGCAAAAGGAAATCTGCATTGTTTCTAGAATTTAAACAGAAACTAAGTTCACAAATGAAGGCATAGAATCTCAGAGAGACTTGGTCTCAACAATTGTAAGTACTGGAGATGCAGTGGTAAAAAAAATGTATGTGTGTGTGTGTGTATGTGTGCATTTTTAGTTTTCAGAATTTCAGTGTCCCTTGTCATAGTTATCATAGTGAACTTTCCTTTTAACTCTTAAAAGCTGTTTTGATTTTTCACCTTACTTAAGATTTTTCATCTTTTCTTGCCTTCTGCCTATTTCACACTGCATAAAACATTCACATTTAGAATGTTTTTTGATAAACATCTGAGAAGGCAAAAATATCAATACTCCCAGAAAAAAAGAAAGATAAAGTGAAGGAATAGTGAGGGAAAGAAAGAAGGAGTGCAGGAAAGAAGGAAGGAAAGAATGAAGGAAGGAAAGAAGGAAGGAAGGAAGAAGGAAAGAAGGAAGGAAGGATGAAAAAGAGAAGTTCACAAAAAAGAGATGAAAAAGCTTCTATCCATGCATTTTCCTACAAGAACCAGAAAAAAAGTGACTTATCTTTTCTAGTTCAGCATATTCTAGTAATAACACCTGCCAAGATTAAGAAGACATCACTCCACTTAGTGCAACCACCAAACAGTGATTTAACAACAAAAAAAAAAAATTGTTGAATGTATTTGTTGAACTGTTACCAAACACATTTGCAACTCCTTTGGTGATACCAGAAGACAAAATATCCTATTAACAGCTGCAAGATCTCTCTTTGACTACAGTAACTGTCTTATTATAGAGCATTTCTGAAGTACAATTTGTACATTTTGCTCTTAGAAATAACCCAATATATAGTCACTTTCAAGTTGGTGGCGGCTTAAGAATTAATACGCATAAGAAAAACTTTCAGGGACTGTCCAGTTGATATTCTGAGCATTATGGAGAGACTTTTTTGAATTTATGTCTCTATGGTCCTCTTTGTAACAATGAAAAGCACAGTGGCAGGGGGCTTGATCCCTGGGCCTGCCATGCCATCCCCACCTCTGGGGTGCTCTGATATGGCAATTGAGACTGGGTGTGGTGGCATGTGCCTGTAATCCCAGCCTTGGGAGGCTGTAAACAGGTGGATCACTATGAGTCCAATCTAGTAGTGAGACCCTGAACACCCTGTAGACCCTTCCCTAAAATTAAAAACAAAAACAAAGAATGAAAAGCAAAGTGGATGGCACCACTGCTGCAGAAGAGAGTAGCCCAAAACTGCATCTCAGGTGCTCACTAGACTAATATTGCTTCTAAAACATACATCCACAAACAATTGACAGAGACACAGCCATGCATGTGTAAGCCACAGAGTGCAATGTGCTCTTGCAAAGGAATATACAACCACGTAGGTTCTGAAAAAGGTAACAGTGTAGTCTCCATGGAGAAGTCATGTTTTCTGCAAGAAAAATGTTCTCATTCATTTTAAAACCCAAATTATTAAATTCAAAGATTTCATTTGAAAACTTCATGTCTCATTCATTTTTATTTTAAAGTAACTTTTTAGTATTCAAAGATTTGTATTTTCCTTTTAATTTAAAATTAATCAATCACATGAGTCTTTAGGGCAACATAAAAGTAATTTGAGCATGAATAACAGCATTTCATTTGTATAGACATTAAGTTATTACTGAGTGATATTAATAATGACAAATTTTACATCATATTGATTTTTCACCTCTACACAGCAGAAACAGCCTCATAGATCATTACTCTATTATGGTTGTTAGGTATCATCAGGCAGAGTGGGAAAAAAATACACTGCATGGGGAAAATTATGAAAAGTTCTGAATATACTAATCTAATGAGAAGCTCTTAGCATGCCCAATAATATCTTTCTGGAGGCAAAAATGATGATGCTTACTCCAAGTATTTACATTGTGATATACTCAATATGAGGTGACATGATGATTATAATTTTTCAACTTCCTTTCTTATAATTCCAATCAGGTAGGCATATCTACAGTGGAATAGCACTGCTGCTAGATAATCCCATGATTTTACATTGCCTAGAACGTGAACCAATGTTTGGAAAGAAAAACACATTGAACCCTTCATTCAGTTTTCCTTCAAATTGCTCTTCAGTTTTTCAATAAGTTTACTGGGAATTTTTAATAGGTAAAACAAATAAATCCAACTCATGAGTTCTTTTATAATTAAAATTCCTGTATAACTAAATTATTTTATAATACTTGAAATATAAATGAGGCATATGTATTTCACTTAGTAATTGACTTTGCCAAGGATGTGTTGAATTCATCAATTTGTATAAACAAGATTTGCTTCAAATAAAAATAATGAATATTCTATTTAGTAATTGCTTTTTTCTTTTGCCTTATTATACAGTTACTTTTTATTAGTTTTTTGTTTTGCTCTCCACTTCTCTTTTCTCTTTCACTATTCCAATTATTATTTATGAGTTGTTTCTGTCTTTTGAAGAGATATTCATGTTTTTCATTCTTGCTAGATTTTTTAGAAGTAACATTTCTGCTTCTTATTATAGGAAATACTCATTTCAATCTCACAAGTTAATTTTTAACTATGATTTTTAACATTTTTAATTTTAAAAATTAATCACACCCATTGTAAAATCTACAAAATCAAATTATTCTAAGTAAAAATCTCCTTTTTTTCATTCACCAGAAATAACGACTGTTAATATTATCCTTAATATTATAATTTTTCTGTCTATGACATGAATGCATGCTCATATATATGTACATGAATAGACTTAAACCTATAGACTAGAGTTGGCAAAAAAATTTATTCATTTTCTTATTTCAATACTGAACATAGTTCTAGAATAAAAAGCCATTAGTATGATTAATGTTGAAAACTAGAAACTTCTCTATTTGTCTTAACACAAGACAAATATATTTCAATATTTATGTTAATAATTGTTAAATAGCAATAAGACATTAGGTTGTTTCTGATCTTTCTCTACTATAATAATGCTATATGTAATATTATTTTATCTATGTCAGTTAGTATATGTTTGAATGTTTCTCTTTGTATTTATATATCATTGGATCTAAAATTATATACAAAAGTATATTATACATAAAACTATTTTATACATGTATTTATATGATTATGTCATACATTTATATATTCTATTTATATTCATGTGTACATTTTACAGATGCACAAATAGAGATCCAATTGCACATTTATGCTATTTTTAAAATTTTCCTTATACTAAGTATATTCCCAGCCAAATTATTGAATGTGCACATTGATGTTGTGGTGAATTCTACTATATGCTCTTCACCTTGTTTTCATCATCCCTATTTTCTGTCAGGAAATCTAGCTGATATAATATAATAATAATTATAAAAGTGAAAAAATAAAATTAATAACACTCACAGAGATTACATATTTATTTACCTACTTAAAAAACCTCTGGAGATTATAATTTCAGAAATTGTTTTGCTTCTGGTTCTTATAATAAAAAACTTTTTAAGCTCGGAGTGTGCAATCAATCTTAAATTGCTCTTTGTGGCAACCAGAATAATAGTCAAACAGAGATGCCTAAATTTAAATTCCACATTTATGACTGTGTTAAAATTGCATAGTAAAGAAAATTCAGGTGGCAGTATTTAAGGGTGCTAATTGGCCTTGGGATGAGGAAATTATACTGAATTGCAGGACAGCCCCAATATAAACACAAGCACTCTCATAAATGGAAGAGGGAGAGAGTTAAAAAAAAAAAAAGGACCAAGGAAATGGCAGCATGGAAAGGACTCTGTTCTGTGCTGAACTTGTTGATGGAGAAAGGGAGCTCTCAGCTAAGACAATGAAAAAGGAAAGGTAGAAGAAATAGAATTTTCCATAGCATCCCCAGAGATAAAGCAGCCTGTAAACACCTTGATCTTTGTCCTTATAGGACCCATATAAGATTTACAACATCATGAATTAGAAGAAATTTGTAATTTATACTGCTAAGGTTCAGTGCTTCATAATAATAGCAAGAGAAAACTGAGATACATGCTTAACTAACAGTGCAGAATATACATTCATGTTTCAATATGCTATTTTACTCTTTACTTAAGGTATTTTGATAAATACCTTATCAAAATATCCAGAATAAAGGCAGAAGTGAGAAGAATTCCATTTGTATAAGAACCAGAAGATAAAAAAAGAACCAGCAGATAAAAAACTTTGATTAGTTATTTTTTAAGTCAATATCCTACAGCTTCCATGACCCAAATCCAGCATAATTGACTAAAATGATCTTGTAACCCAAATCCAAATGAGTTGCATGATAAGAATTGTAGATATGGCTAAAGTGATGCTAATCTAAGGATGGATTCTGTAACATAAGCACAGGAGCTGATCAAGGAAATAAAGATTAACTGAAGTATAAGATGTACATATAGAATGTCTTTTGGGGGTGTTGATCCAGGCCAACAGAAAGCAGTACTATAATAACAACTTGCAGTAAAAGCTCTAAAGAGGCAAGTTATTAGCAATACAGATATGAGATTTTTAACTCAGGCATCTGGGTAACCAAAGTGGAGTCCAGGAATAGAGACCACAGATCTAGGGATAGAAGGACCAGCACAATCTTGTTGTCTAGATCTTTCAGAGAGCAATTTATCTGAGATCAAGATTGTTATCTTGATTCTTACCAAATGTCTCTTCATTTTGCTTAGACTGTATGATTAAAGACAATTCTCTTGGTTTATTTACTTTCTTTTTCTTTTGTTACTTCCAAAAAATTCAAATATGTAACAGTCAAATTGAAATGAAAGACTATACAGTATGAAATACTGATAAAGATTGTTCCAGATTCAGGGATTAACCTTCACATGTAGGAGAGGCACATAGAGCGATGTGAATGGTCGTAGTGAGAAAATTAATAAACATTTTAATCTCTCAATTTTTAACCAGATCTGCTGAGCAAGTAACATATTTTTACATTTTCAGACAAGAACATCCGATTACTTAATTTCTAGTACATTAGTTTTGAGATGCTTCATTCTTATTTTGCTTTCTAAACTCTTTTCATACTGTATCATCTTTTCATTTCAATTTGACTGCTACATATTTGAATTTCTCGAGTAGATATTTTTGGAAGCAACAAAAGAAAAAGAAAGTAAATAAACCAAGATAATTGTCTTTAATCATAAAGTCTAAGCAAAATGAAGAGACATTTGATAAGAAACCTGGGATGCGTAGGGGAGAAAGAATCTCTTTGAAGGAGAGACCCAAGCCTGTCTTAGTTACTATTCTTGTTATTAAGGCAAAATACCTGACAAGACTAAAGGAGGAAATGTATAAATAATATATATCATTCAATATATGATATGTATCAAATATGTGAGATATATTTTCTATTCTATTCTTCTAGAGAACCCTGACCAATGGAATCACACCGAATTTAAACCAAAGAAAATAGTTAAGAATCTATGAGCCCATAATATCAAATAAAGAAGTAAATAACTGAATAAATAAAAGGAAAAAATAATTATTTTCCTGAAATAACTGTATTAATAATATACAAGCAATGTGAGAAATAAAAAGCTCAACATTAGATCAATACAGTAATGTTTTCCACAAGAAATATTCAATATTGAACAAAATGAGATATCTACCTAACTTCAAGTATTTTTCTCAATTTAAGAGTCTATGCCACTTATGTACAGACCATAACCACAAGGAAGTTTTGGAAATATTTCATTTCAAGCATTAGATTTTCCAGCTCCTCCACACATACAGTCAAAGAAGTAATCACTGGAGCTGAAAGTGACACTGCTTGAGCTTTATATCACTGTAGCATATTCCATTAAGAATCACACACAACAAAACTCCCTTCCCCTACAAACAAAAATATGGATTCAGACAGTACATGGCAATAAATTAGTCAGCTGTTTTCTACCAGCAGTCTGATATCTTCATAACAAACTTTGGATCTGATAAAATTCCCATCCATATGAGAAATGAGCATATATTTTTCCAAAGAAAATCATAAAAGAAAGATATTTATATTGAAGAGAAGTATGACAATGCTTTAACACAAAATAAAAATAAACTTGAACAAATTTTAGCCTGCTGGTCTTTAGTAAGCTAGAAAAGACATGCTATGTATGAGAAGAGAACAGACAAGTAAGTGTAGGAATAAAGCTTATGTTCAAATAATGTTAAAATGGTACTTAGAAAGCACTGCTTTAGCAATTCAGAAATTCAGCTTTCCCAGTGCCTCTGTGACATTCATACTAAGTTCTCCCAGTTTTGCCAGTGCAGCAACTGAGAAACAGAAGATTTAGGTCATTTATACCAGAATATACAAACGTGAATTGGCACAACTGGGATTCGAATCCAGAGATTTTGGCTCCAGAAGCTACACATTTAACAGGGTGCCCTTTTTTCATTAAAAAAGTACAAGTTCAAATGTGGTTACACACTTCTCTATATACCATCACTTTGGAGACTTAGCGTGACACTATCTCAAAATTAAAAATACAAAATGTATGTGAATATACCGGAGTACAAAGCCCCTGCATTCAATCTCCAGAGACAGAAAGAGACAGAAAGGGGAAAAGGGAGGAGGGGTAGGAAAAAGGAGAGGAAGAACAAGAAGAAGAAAACAAAAAAGTGCAAATAGAGACGTGCGTGGGGTTAAGGTTCATAAATTTTTTCCAAGACAAGAATAGGTCCAAAGCAAAATTAAAGTCATGTCAGAGGTGATTTCAAAACTGATTCCATAAAATTAAGGAATCACCAATACTGTCTCACTTTTGTTTAGTGTTTACAAAACCCAAGCATTTTAAAAATTGCTCATGTATCAGTTTATGTCATGCTACAAAACTGTATGAAGTCGGAATCACTATTGTCCTTTTTATACTTTTGAAAGATCAAAACAGTGTGCAAAATAAGTTACTTGCCCAGGATCGGCCAAATAGTTTAGCAGATTAAAGTGCCTGCAAGCAGATGCAGGGGCCGGGTATTAGGTACCCAGGCCTGCAGTGCTGGCCCCATCCCCTGGGGAAAGCTGAGACAGCAATTGAGACTGAGTGTGGTGGTGCGTTCTTGTAATCCCAGCTTTTAGGAGCCTGTAAACAGGAGGATCACTATGACTCCAATCTACTAGTGAGACACTGAACATCCTGTAGACACTTCCCTAAAATACAATAATAATAATAATAATAATAATAATAATAATAATAGTAGTAATAATAATTACTTGCCAAAGATAGGAGAAGTAGTAAATAAGAGATTTTGAATCAAAGTATATTTATATCCCTGGTCTAAGTATTGAAAACTGTGTTGATATACAACTCAAAATATGAATATCATTGAATTTCTGGAATTCAATAGGTTAACAATTCATTTACTTAATGTTTAATTGCAAATTGGATTTTTTACTTTTCTTAAAATATTTTAAATGTCAATTGTATTCTTCTATTTTTAGTTTATTTTCACATCATTTTGCCCTGATTATAAGTCAGTTTCCAAAACAACATATAATTTTAAGAACTGAAGAGAACATGTCTAAATTGAATATCCTTTAAAACTGAGCTAACTTGTCATGTATTCATAAGTAGAGAGAAATTTCATAGTTACACCAATTTCACATCATGTAAAAATTAATAAGTTACTGAGTGCAGTCTAAAAAAATTTGAATTACTAGTACATAGGTTTCAGTACAAGAAATTGTTTGTGTCTTTTCTAAAACTAATTGCCTGCTGTTTAGTATAAAGTTTTATATGAATAATTAATAACCAAATTTCCTGTGATTTATGGTCTATTTGTCATAAGGCCAAAGATTCATTGAGTATATTTCTAAAAGGATGTCTCATCCAAATCATTTCAGATTCACAAGGATTTGCTACATGTTGTTTTAATTTATTTTATTATTCTCCAAAGCTCTTTAATCTGAGGTATAGGAGCTCAGGATAAATCCTGAGGGGATTTCACTGACCTTATCAGACCCAAAAGCTACATCTCTTGTTGTATAGGTCCTGCTTTACTTGGTCTTAACCATCCAGCAGAAAAGTATAAAAATGAAATATAGGAAGTAAAGCCATGCTGTTATGTTGAGCTGTAGGGGACTCAGGTCAATAATTTCTGACATTGCCAGTCAAGCAGAAGACCCAATACTATTATAGGCTACTAGACTCTTTTAGAATATTTTGCTGAGTTTACACACCTATAATATTCAAATAACGGAACTTAACCAAAAAAGGGTATACAGATGAATGTCCCTTTTGTATTTGTGTATTCAAAGTGGTTAGGATAGATATATAGTTACATTCTCTTAATGAATAGAGTGATTTGTTCTAATGGTGTTTGTAAATAGAATATCATGTCTGCATCTTGTACAGCAATTAACCACTGGGAGGAACGTATGCAATGTGTTAATTATTGAAACTATCCTACCAATTTGATTTGAAACTGTCTCATTTGTATTTGTTTCACAATAAAATTATGGAAAAAATGAATAAAAATTTTAAAAATGAGAAAAAAGGTAGTAGCTATTGGAAAAATCCAATAAATGCTCAATTTTTTAAAGCAGGTGGCAAATTCCCTTAGAAAAATGTTATGCAAATTATAGACACATAATCACCTTTAGACAGGGAATTAACAAGAAATTCCAATGTTTTCTTGGAGAAAGCCATATTTGAAATAAAAAAGACCTATCTTGCTCATTCAAAGTATTATTCTACACTTTTTTCTTTCTTTTTTTTTTTTTTTGGCAGAACTGGGGATTGAACTCTGGCGCCCAGGTAAGCACTTATTCTGCTGAGCTATATCCCTGGCACCCTACATTGTATCTTGTTGTAGAAAAAACATACATTTTGTTAACATAGAGTTGAAAATAAGCATTCATTACATATCTGTTTAAAAATTAAAAGAATCTATATAAAAAATAAACTTGAAAATATGTTAAAGTTTATCATGCTCTAGGCATTGGATAAGTCCTTCCCTAATATTTATCTTTTATTTAGCAAACTCTCCTGAAATACGAGTTTATCTTCTTCTTACAGAGGATACTCAATGAAATTAATTAGTCTAAATTTAATCCAAATATAACATGATACACAATTTTTTACCTAATCATAAATTGCCTACATCTCATGAATACATAAAAGAACAATCATGTATTATTTTTATCTTTATTAATTTAAGTCAAAAACATTCACCCTGATTCTAATTTATGTTCTGGCACACATAAAATTAGAATGAATCTTTTACTATATTGATTCCTATTTATGGGAAATTCTGGGATTAAAACTAAAATAGTTTTATTTTGAATCATTTGCATACATTTTGATTATTTTCAAGATGAGGAAGGGATTTTTTATTACAATTAACCACTATATAATTCTAAAGTAATTTTTACAGGTTCTCTGTATCTAAAAGATTATTAAAGGATGGATTTCTCTCAGTCTTCATCATATTGTTGATCATTAAATAGTAGTGAGTTTCCCTATAAACCTGAGACCAACTCATTTGATGGCCATAAGAATGATGTTCTCACATCAGACTAAAGCATTACTATCTTTACTGTGCACAAACTACTCCAAATACAAGGTGAATTTTGAGTTTCCATAATGGTTGCACCAGTCTACATTCCCACCAGCAGTGGAGAAGGGTTCCTTTTTCCCCACTGACTCTCCAACATTTTTTGTTGGGTGATTGCTTTATGATAGCCATTCTTTGTGGGGTGAGATGATATCTCATTGTTGTTTTAATTTGCATTTCAGGGATGGCTAGTGATGTGGAGCATTTTTTCGTATATTTATTCACTTCTTTATTTTTGTCTTCTGAGAAGTGTACGTTTATCTCAAATGCCCATTTCTGGACTGGGTCTTTAAATTTTGGGGCCCTAATGGTTTTTATTTCTTCATAAATTCTAGAGAACAGACCTTTGTCTGATTATTGGTCAAGAATTTTTTCTAAATTGTGGATTGTCTTTTCACTTTGTTGGTAATTTATTTTGACATGCAAAACCTTCTTAATAATAGGAGGTCCCAGTTGTAGAATCTTTCAATTATTACCCGTGCAATTTGATTTTTGTTCATGAACTCTTTGCCTACCCCTATGTCGTCAAGAGTTCTTCCTACATTCTCTTCCAGGAGATTTAGTGTCTCTGTTTTAATATTTAGATCTTTGATCCAGTTTGACTGTAGCTTAGTGCATGGTGATAGACCTGGGTCAAGTTTGAGTTTTCGGCATGTAGAGAGCCAGTTTTTCCAGCATCATTTGCGAAAGAGGCTATCTTTCTTCCAGTGAGTATGTTTGGCCGCTTTGTGAAAGATAAGGTGGCTGAGTGTGTTTGTAGGTGCTTCAGCGTCTTCTAATCTATTCCATTGATCTTCAGGTCTATTTTGTTGCCAGTACCATGCTGATTTTATCACAGTAGCCTTGTAGTATAATTTGAAGTCAGAAATTGTAGTGCCTCTGGCCTTTGTTGCCCAGGATTGCCTTTGCTATGGTAGGTCTTTTCTGGTTCCAAATAAATTTTAGGAATGATTTCTCTAGTGCTTTGAGGTATGTTGGTGGTAATTTGATAGGGATTGCATTAAATTGGTATTGCAATTTTGACAATATGGCCATATTCATAATGTTGATTCTTCCTATCCAGGAGCAGGGAATATCTTTCCATTTCCTGAAATCATCTACAATCACTCTTTTCAGAGTACCGTAATTTTCCTTGAAAAGTTCTTCAGCTTCTCTCACTAGATGAATTCCAAGGTATTTCATTTTCTTCAGTGCTATTGTAAGAGGTATTGCTTCTATAATTTCCCTCTCAGTGTTTTTGTTATCTGTGTAGAGGAATGTTATTGACTTTTGGGTATTGACTTTGTATCTTGCTATGCTACTGAATTTTTGCATCAATTCTAGTAGCTTCTTGGTGGAGTTTTTTGAGTCTTCCAAGTATCTTACCTGTGAATAGTAATAATTTAATTTCTTCTTTATCTATTCTTATTACTTTTATTTCTCTCTCTTAACTGATGGTTCTAGCTAACATTTCCAGAACTATATTAAATAGTAGGTGTGATAGAGGGCATCCTTGTCTAGTATCAGATCTGATAGTAAAAGATTTCAATTTTTCCCCATTTAGAATTATGTTAGCTGTTGGGTTGTCATAGATGATTTTTATCAGATTGAAGTAGAGGCCTTCTATTCCAATTTTCTGTAGGACTTTGAACATGAATGAGTGTTAGACTTTGTGAAAAGCCTTTTCTGCATCAACTGAGATGATCATGTGGTGTTTAGATTTCACTCTACTAATATAATGTGTTACATTTATAGATTTTCAAATATTGAACCATCCTTCCATCCCTGGGATGAGTCTTACCTGATCAAGGTGATTAATCTTCTTGATGATTTGCTATATTCTATTTGCTAGGATTTTATTGAGGATTTTGGCATCTATGTTCATGAGGGAGTTAGCCCTGTAGTCTTTTTTAGTTGCATCTTTCCCTGGTTTAGGTATCAGTATAATACTTGCCAAGAGAAATGATTTTGGGAGGATTGCTTCCTTTTCAATTGCCTTGAAGAGTTTGAGGAGTATTGCAATTACATCTTCTGTAAATTTCTTGTAGAATTCAGCTGTGAGTCCATCAGGGCTTGAGGCTTCTTTGTCGTTAGGCTTTTTATTGCATTTCATATTTCCCTGGCTGTTATAGGGTTGTGGAGAGATGTTATATCTTCTTGATTCAGTTTTACTAATTTGTACCTTTCTAGGAATCTGTCCATTTCTTCTGCATCTTCTATTGTGTGAGAATAAAGGTTCTCAAAGTAGCTATTGACAATCTTCTGAATTTCCACTGGGTCTGTGATAATTACACCCTTTTTATTCCGTATTGCTTGTATTTGAATTTTTCCTGCCCCCTTTTTGATGAGGACAGCTAGGGGCTTTTAATTTTATTTAGTCTTTCAAAGAACCAGCTTTTTGATTTATTAATTGTTTGAACTGTTTTCTTTGTCTCAATTGAATTAATTTCTGCTCTAATCTTTATGATTTCTTCCTGTCTTTGGGCTCTGGGTTTGATTTGCTCTTCCTTTTCTAGTTGTTGAAGATGCATCTTTAGGATGTTTATTTGTTCCTGTTCTGTTTTCCTAATGTGTGAGTTCACAGCTATGAATTTCCGTCTGAGAACTGCTTTCATCGTATCCCATAAGTTCTGATAAGTTGTGCTTGAATTTTCATTGAATTGTAGATATTGCTGAATTTCTTGTTTAATTTCATCTGTGACCCATTGGTTGCTGAGTAGGGTGTTGTTTAATTTCCTTGTATTTGTGGGGTTTTCTGGTTTCTTTTGTCATTTATTTCCAGTTTCATTGCATTGTGGTCTGATAATATGTTTGGGATAATTTCTGTTTTCTTGCATATACTTAAGCATGACCTATGGACCAGTATGTGGTCTATTTTAGAAAATGACTCATGTGCAATGGGAAGAAAAGTGTATTCAGCTGTGTTTGGGTAGAACACTCTGTCTATGTCCACTAAGCTCATTCGTTTGAAGCTCTAGTTCAGTTCTGCTGCTTCTTTTCTAATGTTTTGTGTAATTGATCTATCTTTTTGTTGTAAGGGGGTGTTAAGGTCTCCTGTTAATACTGTGTTATTGGATGTTAGACTTTTCATGTCCATTAAGATTTGTCTTATATAGTTGGGTGCTCCCATGTTTGATGCATATACATTTGTTGGTATTGCCTCTTCCTCTTGAATTTTTCCCCTAACCAGTATGTAGTGGCCTTCTTTATTTCATTTGATCATTTTTGGTTTGAAGTTGAGTCTGTCTGAGAATAGGATTGCTACACCTGCCTTTTTTATTTTTAAAGAATATAAAAGAGTGATAGAAAAAAGACAACATCAGAAATTACTGAAGATTTCACTAAACAAAGTAGTAGGAATTCAACAACTGTTGCCGTATTACTTGATGCTGTCTGGCACAGATAGAAATGAATACATATAAATAATATGTAATTTACTATGTCATTTGATATTAAAATATATGCTTAGCCTTTGAAAATATTAGTATTGTTATATGTTTAATTTCATAGTTTTTTTTACTACAGAATGTGATGCAGTATCTGCTATGATCGTTAGACAGGAGGAAGTGCTAGAGGATAATGATGCTAGATGGATACATATAGATATTGATATAGTTTTCCTTCCCTTCAAGGATCTAACTTCTAAAACAGAAATACTATATCTACTGGAAGAGAAAGTACACAGAAATCTTGATGACATAGTGTAGGCAGAGACTTTATGAACAAAGTTCATACTTTAGGGTAAATGCTTCACAGAATCAACAACTGGGATTTTTTCGTATTAAAAAGAATCTGCAGAACAAAATCACCAAAGTGTAGAAAAATTAGGGTTAAAGTTAACTAGTTTAACTTAAAATTCATTGATATGTTTTAAATCTAAAACTTAATTGTAATGATTAATGAAAAAATTAGAAGAAATTCAAATAATCAATTAATATATGGAAACTGTTCAGTATCTTTAACCATCAGGGAAATACAAGTAAAACTACAATGAGCATTGTCTCAACCCAGTTATAAGAATTATAGTTATTTATTTATTTATTTATTTATTTATTTGATACAAGGTTTTGCTACACTGTTCAGGCTCATAGTGATCCTCCTGTCTCAGCCTCCTCAAGTCTGGGGTTACAACAATACACCACCACACCCAGTTTTGGGGCCTGCACAGGATGTGGTACTGGGGATCAAACTCAAGACCTTGTGTTTGCCAGACAGGTGCTTAGACTGCCAAGCTATCTTCTGAGCTCAAAGTTATAATTATTTGAAACTGTGCTGGTGATAACAGGGAGAGGAAAGCAATCCTTATACACTGTTAGTTGTAAAGTAAATTAGTACAGATACTAAGAATAACTATGAAATTTTCTTCAAAACCTGAAAATAAAACTACCGTATGATAGCATAAAAAGATGCCTACATATCCAGTTTACAGCAGCGTGAGTCACAATAGCTAAAATATGGAAAAAGCCTTGGTTGCCATCAGCAATGAATGGATAAGTGGATGAAATTGGAGAGCTGGAGGATGCCATGTTAACTGAAATAAGCCAGACACAGAAGAATAAGTATCACATTTCCTTTCTTACGTATGAAAACAGGCATAAAGGGCTGAAAGTAGGAGAGGGAAAGGAGATACTAGGAAGTAGTTGAACAGAGGAGAAAAGGGTGGAATAAAAGGGTGAATAAGCATGACTAGACCATATTCTATGAAAATATCACAGCGAAACCCATTAAAAATTAAAAAATGGTGCTTTCAAAGCATATATATATATATATATATATATATGAATCAATGTTTAAATTTTAAAGCTATATTGCAGTGTTCTTATAACAGAAGATGACCCTCACCTCCACCCAGTATTCTTGTCTGTTGTTACTCAGGTAATAGTTCCAGTTCCAGTTTTAGTTACTTTTGTTTCTTTGAAACAACTGATTGCTGTGGTGCACAGCTGGTTACTATGATGAATAGTGTAAGCACCAGTCCTCACTTGCACAGCAATATACATAAGTTCTAACTTGAGCCCCCACCCCAAGTAGGGATTTTTCATGAAGTCAA
>NW_004524627.1:3274204-3280167 GCF_000260255.1 Octodon degus | reverse complement strand
GGATCTGAATCCTCCCATTCTCTACTTAAAATTGATTAATCATTCTCCATACCTTCAGTGCAGCCATTTCTTATAATTTCTACTTCACAAGCACATGAATGTGCTATTTTTACTTCTACTGATGAAATAAACAAATTCTTATCACAGGAAAGAAAAATAAATAGTAAAATTATAAAGGGAAATATGGATGTGTATTCATATGTTGAAAAAAATTTTGTCTCAGATACATAAGGCCAAGGCTAAAGTTATACCTATTTTTTAATTTAAATTAGTTTTAATTTATTTTCAAGAGTAAATACAAAAGCAAAAACATGAGCAGAAACAAAGATAGAAACAGCATAATATAAAACAATACATATGTTACAGATTTTCAGAACAAGAATAGCTAAGTAACAATGGTTCATATATTATCTACTCTTATTGTAGAATCTGTTGCTCAGATTAACAGATATAGTGTTGCAAGATTGGACAAATATCTGGGTTTTTTTCTCCATTTTTGCTTAGTTTTATTTTTTTATACTAAGGATTGAACCTAAGTCCTTCAAATTGAGCTATATCTCCAGCTCCTTTGTTTTTAAACAGAAGAACTAATAAATTTAGGGTTTTTTGCAGTGTCAAAATAAGTTAGTAGGACCTTTACAATAATTAATATATTGCATATTGGTGTCTTCATAGTAGTCATTCAGAAGACAAGATGTAGACAGGATATCTTGTGTGAACAATATTAATACAAACTTTTATCCTCAATGAACTATGAGAAAGCTGCATATTTATCCTTCCTTGTGTATACATATATATTTTTTCCTTCCCCTCTTTTTTTTCTCACAACAAAAATGTCCTTTCTTTACACCTTTGTGAAGTTAGTAACATATAACACTGGGTTGCTTAGCAACTGATAACAAATCTGAAGCAGACAGGATGTTCACCTCAGAAGTGAGGTAGCTTGTTAGCTTTAGTCACTGGGCCAAGTCCCACCTACACATATTTGATTGATTTCCTACCTTCATGGCTCCCAACATATTCCCCTACCTATTTTAATTGTTTTGTAATATTTAGATATCTGAGTCAGGAAGTTCAAAATTATTTTATGTATTTTAATAGAGTCTACAGGGTCTCACTACACAGATTGGACTTGTAGTGATACTCTTATTTTCAGCCTCCCAAGAGCCTAGATTATAGGTATATGTCACCACATTCAGTTTCCTTCACAGTCTCAGCCTGCCCCAGGGGCGGAGCTGGCGCAGCACTCTGGAGATTGAACCCCTGTTGCTGTGCCTGCCTAAGCAGGTGCTTTAGTACACTGAGATATGTGGTGAACCTCAGAATTTTCAAATAAGGGTCTTTATTTTCTATTATGAATCATCTAGCTCTATCTCTAATTCCCAGATATTGTCACAGAGTTAGTGATGTGGCTCCATATCTAAAATCTAAACAGGTTTATCAGGCTTCTTTTCTATTTAAGAAAATGTAATGTTAGGAAATAAGGAAATAAGACTGTCTGCTCTTGTCAACTGTTTATATATTCCTAAAGTAATGAGGGCATTGCTTCAATCGCACCTCTGTAATTTTCAAATGTTTCTTTGTTGAACTCCTTTGGGTCAATGGCATTTATTATTGGTATATGAACCCAACTTCAAAGTCCTTTACAGGAGTCAAAATAATTAAAAATCAGTTGTTTATTTCACAATCAAACTGCAAATGATTACAAGTTCATATAGTTTAAGAACCAAAAATGCAACACTACTGATTCAAGAATTTCTTTTTCATCTACCTCACAGATACCTTTGATCCTTTAGTTTTAGTTTGATATGCTAATACTTTATGCAAATGACTAATCAACAACTAACTTTAATAAATTCAGCATCTCTGAAGATACAATTTAAGCAGCAATATCTTTTACCCCTCCAGTCATTCTGTAGTTTTAAACAAAAAATGGACAAGAAAAAGCAACATGTTTCAATATTAAGTAAATTATATAAATATCATTAAATATTTCAAGTAAATACTAAAATTTGAATGTGAAAACAAATATATAAGACCCTAGAATTAACACTTTATTTCACATTTTAAATATTAAACACAAAGCTCTAATGCTACATGGAACTACAAATGAAACATAGTTCGGTTTCTATTTTTTAACTCCCCTATAATTCATATTGTGATTCTCCTATTAAAGGAATAAGTTAGGGCTAGAAAGCTAAAATTCATTTTAAATTTATAATTTTATAGGTCTTTTGTGTGTAAAATCAAATAAAAACAGAATTTTATAATCTGATTTTCTAAGGAAAATATAATTAAATTGTTATGAAAATAATGATAAAGTTTACTGAGTAATGCTTTCTAGAATCAAGGTTTATCTTTATATAAGCAATGCAAAAGTTCAGAGTTGTTTTTAAAGAAGTTTTCCTCTTTCTAAACTATTTCTTTATTTAACCTTGTACCAGCTCTTGTAAAGGAGCCTAATATATTTATGGTTGAGTATGTGACTCATCAGAAATTGTAAAAATAGGATACCACATTCATGATTAGTTCACTGAAGATGAATGTAAAGGAGAGAGAGCATACCTCCAGCCAAATAAATATCGTGTTCAAAATCTAACATCCAAGGAGAAGATGGCAATAGCAAAACTCTGAACCATTGCTTAGCAATATGAGTTGATGATAGGACTGGAGTTCATAGTAGTGGTACATAGTACTACGCATACAGATAAGATAATTCCAAATGGGAGGAGGGGCAAAGTGATATTAGAAAATTGCTGAATGTATTTTTTTGCAAAATTTATGATTATTTTCTAAGCAAGAGAGGTATAATTTATCATAAAATGAGTGGAAGCATATTTGACAACAAGAACTGCTGCAAGTAAATTATAGACTCTATTGTTGATTCAAAATATTGTATTTTCTTGAACTGCTACAACTTTTTTTCCTAAACTGTAGTCATTTCCTATTCCTCATCACCTGTGAACTGTATTTCGATGTAAAATGCAATAATGAAAAAGAATAAAATGCACTGGCATTCAATTTAGGTTGTAAATTTATTTCCACATATTAGTATATTTTACATTCAAATTTCAGATGTTTACTCTAGTAACCCTAAAATCTTGCTTCAGTGCCAAGTGTAGAGAAAGTAAAGTTTCAGTGTGAATGTAAACATAAGGAAACTATGTAAAGGTCTGCCTGGCAGAAGTAATGTATCTTTAAACAACAACACCAAATATCCTTTCTAGTGGCCCTGAAAAATCAGGTACTGTAGAGCTGTTCCATGATCACTGGAGGAGCTACTAATTTATGAATCAATGTACCTATGCACTCTCTAATTTGACACATTCTAGGTTTTACTTTTAACTTCAGGCTCAGTCATGTGACTTTATTTCACTAATAACTTGAAATGAAGATGTATGAGACAGTTCCATGCAGAAATTGGAGCTACATTTTACTTTTTATGTTTTCTCTTTATAGGATAGTGTATGAAGGTACTCACCTGCCTGTCCTCTGGTCTCAGATATGATAGCACTAAGTACCAGCTATCTGTTCTATGATGGACATATAAGTTGAAGCAAAAATCTTTGTTTATCTATCTTTAAGTTTCTGTTCTAGCAACACAACTATATCTTAGAGAAATAATACGATGTGAATTTAACAAATGAGTAGAAGCATACTGTTTGCAGTAACTGATATCTTGGACATGAGAGATTGCACATAATATTTTAAAACTTTTTGTCTTCCTGCATTTAATAACAACAAAAAGGTGCTGAAATCACAGTAGTACTTTATAAATACTATGAAATCAAATATTTAAAATACTTATACACTATTCTTATTTTGACCCATTGCAAGCAGCTAAAAAATTACTGTGAGAAATAACCTAAAGTAATTCCCATGGATAGGAAGATTGGATTACATCCTTTTCCCTTTGGAAGAATAGGCCTTTTCATCAGAAATATACTGGACAAATACAGTTTTCCTCAACTCCTAAAACCCACATTGTCCAATTCTCTGTATCATGCATAGTTATATCCATTGTATTGGCCCACTTTCTGTTAGTACAACAAAATGGCAGAGACGTGGTATGTGAAAGGTAAGAGGTTTCTTTAGCACACTGTTCTGGAGGTCCAAAGGCAAGGACCTGGCCTAGAGCCCAGGTTGGGCTCTATTCAGTACTACATGGCAGGTAGTATCACATGACAAGAAATACAGAAAGTGAAGAAATCATATGGCAAAACAATAAAGAAGTCAGTGAGGTTTACAGATGAGATTTAATTCTATTTAAGAACTCATTGTTTCTCAAACTTAAGGGATGTCATCTAAATGACATCAGTCCCCTTTTCCACCATATGCAAATATCAGCATTCACATTCTAGAGGAAGACAGAGGATAGCTAGAAGGGACATTATCCCAATTACTTCCTATGTGAAATGGGTTTCCTATTTGAAATCAGTTTGCTGGACTTTACACGTCATTAACTCATTGCAAATCTGAATCTTTTTCCAAGGGCCCTCTGAAAACCAGTGTATAATAGTTTCAACCAGGAAGTTCTGGGATCTAATCTCTTGTCCTTCAAGCAATTCCACTCTTTAAACTGCTTCCTCATTCTGACCATGTAAAAGGAGCCTGATTTCTACGTTCACGCTTCCCTACCACTTTTATTTTTTGTCATTTTCCTTGCTATATAAGACACCATGAGCCTTGAAATGTCTAAAAGAGACCATCCCCTTTCTAGCTTTGACTTTTCACTCTAAATTTAGTATATTTTGTGTTAAAATAGTCTTCACTGCTACAAGTTGATATTTTAAATTAAGAAAACAAAACAATGATTAAATTTTTGTAAGGATTAATATACGCCTCCAAAGAGAATTATAAACCTAAATATTTTAAGATTTTATTATTTACTAATTCCTTTCTGTACAGAAGTGAGATAATTAATCATAATACTGTTTTTAAAGAATACCCAGAAATCCATATCAACATAAAGAAATTTAAGCAGTGATTTAAATAATGGCTGCTTACAAATGTGATATACATAAAATTAGTAAAAGTCAAGTTGATAAACACTATAAATATGCTGCAATAGTGTAAAATTATAATTTTCAAAAATGTCTTACAAAACCTTAAAATGCTCATGATACATTAAATTGAAACTCATAATTCAAAAATGTTTGTTTATGTAAATGAGTGTATTAATTCAATATTTAAGAAAACATGGAAGGAAGCAACAAGCCCCTTAAGATAACAGAATAAGAAATCAATGTTATTTATTTTTATTTTTCATTTTTTATTTATTTCCATAATTTTATTGATAAACAAATAGCAATGAGACAGTTTCAAATCAAATTGGTAGGACATTTTCAATAATTAACACATTGCATGCATTCTTCTTAGTGGTTAATTGCTGTACAAGATGCAGACATGATGTACTATCTACAAACACCGTTAGAACAAATCACTCTATTCATTAAGAGAATGTAACTATATATCTATCCTAACCACTTTGAATGTACAGATACAAAATGGACATTCACCAGTATACAGTTTTTGTTAAGTTCCGTTATTTGAATATTATAGGTGTGTAAACTCAGCAAAATATTCTAAAAGAGTCCAGTAGCCCATAATAGTATTGGGTCTTATGCTTGACTGGCAGTGTCAGAAATTGTTGACCTGAGTCCCCTACATAGCTCAACATAACAGCATGGCTTTACTTCTTATATTTCATTTTTATACTTTTCTGCTGGATGGTTAAGACCAAGGTAAAGCAGGACTTTTGAAACAAGAGTTGTAGCTTTTGGGTCTGATAAGGTCAGGGAAATCCCCTCAGAATTTATCCTGAGATCCTGTACCTCAGATTGTTTGTCAGTGTCAGTCATGTGGATGAGTCAGGGCCATTGCTTGGCCAATGTGCTCTCTGTGAAAGCCTGAGAGAATGTTTTCTCTCCATGTGACTCTCCTTAGGCACACTCTACATCATC
>NW_004524627.1:3224238-3272803 GCF_000260255.1 Octodon degus | reverse complement strand
GTGTTTTTTAGTTCTTTATAAATTCTAGAGAGCAGACCTTTGTCTGAGTACTTATTTGTCATGTTTTTTTTCCCAAATTTGTGGGTTGCCTATTCACTTTTTTGGTAATTTCTTTTGATAAGAAAAAACTTCTCAGTAAGAGCAGGTTCCAGTTGTTAATTCTTTCAGCTGTTTCCCGTACTATTTGATTTTTGTTCATGAACTCTTTGAATACCCCTATATCTTCAAGAGTTCCTCCTACTTGCTCTTCCAGGAGATTTATTGTCTCTGCTTTCATGTTTAGATCTTTAATCCATTTTGACTTTAGTTTAGTGCATAGTGATAGACCTGGGTTAAACTTTATTTTTCGGCATGTAGCGAGCCAGTTTTTCCAGCACCCTTTGTTAAAGAGGCTTCTTTCTTGAAGTGAGTATGTTTGGCCCCTTTGTCAAAGATAAGGTGGCTGAGTGTGTTCATAGGGGCTTTAGCGTCTTCTAATCTATTCCACTGATCCTCAGGTCTATATTGTTGTCATACCATTCTGATTTTATCACAGTAGCCTTGTAGTACAATTTCAAGTCAGGAATTTTAATGCCTCGTGCCTTGTCTTTATTGCCCAATACTGCCCTGCTATTCTAGGTCTTTTTTGGTTCCAGACACATTTGAAGAATGATTTCTCTAGGTCTGTGAGGTATGTTGGTGGTAGTCTGATAGAAATTGCATTAAATCTGTACAGCAATTTTGGGAGTATGGCCATCTTCACAATGTTGGTTCTTCCTATCCAGGAGCACGGAATAGCTTTCCATTTTCTGAAATCCTCTACGATCTCTTTTTTAATAGTACTGTAACTTTCCTTGAAAAAATCCTTGACTTCTTTAGTTAGATTAATTCCAAGGTATTTCATTTTCCTCCGTGCTATTGTAAAAGGTATTGTTTCTATAATTTCCCTCTCAGTGTGTTGTCTGTGTAGAGGAATGCTATTGACCTTTGCGTATTGACTTTGTAACCTGTTGTGCTACTGAATTTCTGTATTATTCTAGTAGCTTCTTGGTGGATTTTTTTGGGTTTTCTTAGTAAAGTATCATGTCATCTGCAAATAAAGATAATTTAACTTCTTCTTTACCTATTCTTATTCCTTTTCTTTCTTGCTATTTTCTAATGGCTATAACTAATGATTCCAGAACTATATTGAATATTAATGGTGATAGAGGACATCCTTGTCTTGTACCAGATCTAAGGGTAAAAGATTTCACTTTTTCCCCAATTAGGATTATGTTAGCTGTTGGGTTTTCATAAATGGCTTTTAGCAGATTGAAGTAGAGTCCATCTTTCCAATTTTCTGTAGGACTTTGAACATGAATGAGTGTTGGACTTTGTCAATAACCTTTTCTGCATCAATGGAGATGATCATGTGCTTTTCAGTTTTTGCTCTATTGATATAGTGTATTACATTTATAGATTTTCAATTATTGAACCATCCTTGCATCCCTGGGATGAATCCTACCTGGTCATGGTGTATGATCTTCTTTATGATTTGCTGTATTCTTTTTGCTAGGATTTTATTGAGAATTTTATCATCTATTCTCATGAGGGACAATGGCCTGTAGTTCTCTTTCTTAGTTGTGTCTTTCCATGGTTTTGGTATCAGTATAATCCTTGCCTCCAGGAATGGTTTTGGGAGGATTGCTTCCTTTTCAATTGTATTTAAGAGTTTGAGGAGCATAGGGACTACGTCTTCTGTAAATGTCTTGTAGAATTCAGCTGTGAATCCATCCAGACCTAGGCTTTCTTTGCCAGTATGCTTTTAATTACATCTCATAGTTCATTCACTGTTATTGCACTATTCAGAGTGGTTATATCTTTTTGGTTCCGTTTTGGTAATTTGTACCTTTCTAGGAATCTGTCCATTTCTTCTGTGTCTTCTATTGTGTAAGCGTAAAGATTCTCAAAGTAGCTATTGATAATCTTCTGAATTTCCACTGGGTCTGTGGTAATTACACCCTTTTCATTCCTTATTGCTTGTATTTAAATTTTTTCTTTCCTCTTTTTGATGATGTTAGCTTGGGGCTTATCAATTTTATTTAATCTTTGAAAGAACCAGATTTCTGCTTTCTTATTTCTTTGAATTGTTTTCATCATCTCTATTGAATTAATTTCTGTTCTAATCTTTATGATTTTTTTCCCATCTTTGCCCTCATTTTGGTTTGCTCTTCCTTTTACAGTTGTTGAAGGTGCAACAGTAGTTTATTTATTTGTTCTCATTCTGTTTTCCTAATGTTTTAGTTCACAGCTCTGAATTTCCCTCTGAGAACTGCTTTCATCGTATCCCATAAATTACGATAAGTTGTACTTGAATTTTCATTGAATTGTAGATATTGTTGAATTTCTTGTTTAATTTCATCTGTGACCCATTGGTTGCTGAGTAGAGTGTCATTTAATTTCCATGTATTTATGGTTTTTTTGTTTTATTATCATTTATTTCCAGTTTCATTGTACTGTGGTCAGATAATGTGGGATAATTTCTGTTTTCTTACATATACTTAAGCATGACCTATGTACCAGTATGTGGTCTGTTTTATAAAATGACTCATGTGCAACTGAGAAAAATGTGTATTCAGCTGTTTTTGGGTGGAACACTGTGTATATGTCCTCCAAGTCCATTTGTTTTAAGCTCTGTTTTAGTTCTGTTATTTCTTTGCTAATTTTTTGTCTGGTTGTCTTATCTTTTGGAGATAAGGGGGTGTTAAGGTCTCCTGTTAAAATTGTGGTATTGGATATTAGATTTTTCATGTCCATTAAGATTTGCCTTATATAGTTGGGTGCTCCTGTGTTTGGTGCATACATATTTATGTGTGTTACCTCTTCCTTTTGAGTTTTTCCCCTAACCAGTATATAGTGGCCTTATTTATTTTGCTTGATCATTGTTGGCTTGAAGTTGAGGCTGTCAGAGAATAGGATTGCTACCCCTGATTTTCTGGGGCATGTAGTATTGTATTACATCCTTTGACTTTCAGCCTATGAATGTCTTCATGAGTTGAATGTGCTTCTTGTACACAGCATAGTGTTGGATTTTGTTTCCTAATCCACTGTGCCTGTCTATTTCTCTTAATTGGTGAATTGAGTCCATTTACATTGATGGTCAGACTTGGGATGTATTGACTTATGATTGAAATTTTATTTAACTGTTGTCGTTTACTCCTTTTTCCCCTGTGTTTAATTGCTTGCTCTATTTAGTTGGTTTCTTCTGATCTCATTCATGGAGTCCTGATCATTTTGGTCCCTCTCTAGAACATCTTTCAGTAGCCTGTGTAGTGTTAACTTTGTCATCACGAAATTGTTTAGCTGCTCTTTGTCATGAAAGTATTTCACTTCTCCATCAAACTTGAAAGAGAGTTTTGCAGGGTATAGTAGTCTGGGCTGGAATTTATTCTCATAGTCAAAACTTATTTTGATCTGAACTTCAATTTTTCCTCCATGTTATTGAAGCTGATGCTCTTTTGATTATGAATAACATATAATTATTTATTTTACTTTCATTTGACAATGATATGGTTTCCATAAAGAAAAACAATGCACATTTCCGTAGCTGACATATTTTCCATGGCCCAGTTCTCCACCTATAATTGAAAGAATTGATCATAGCACCAGAGCTTCAAATAGTTTGTTTATGCTAGAAAGACAGTGTCTTTCTCTCTGATTAATTCGGATCATGACAAAAACACTTATTTCTTTTTTCCCCTGCCTTCTCTCCTGATAAGAATTTAGAACTGTATGTGATACATTGTGTGTGTGTGTGTGTGTGTGTGTGTGTGTGTGTGTGTGTGTGTGTGTAGGGGGGAGAAATGATGGCATGTTTGTGCAGTCAGAGGTAGTCCAAACTTAGAATACCTCTAATATTACTGAACTCTCCCAGTGTCACTAACAATGCTATGTATCATATTAATATTCTCCAAATTAGTGATTTGATTCTTATTGAATTTCCAAACATCTTTTATATTAGATGTTTTGATATATTAGTTTTCTATAGTAGGTATATTATATTAGGTATAGGCTTTTATTTTAGGTATTAAAGATTAGATATTTGGGACTGAAAACATGAGTACATTGCTGAAATGCATGCAGCTATTCTTTGAATAAAGGCTTAGCAGTGAGTCTTGCTTTACTCTAAAGTTCCTATCTTCTTTATTATTTCTACGTAATATTAACAGTCCACAGTGAATTCAAGAATTTAAAATAGGGAAGTGATTGGATTTCATGTTACAATATATCTCTTGTAGAATGTAGAGATAGGTTTGATGGAAGACAATAAAGGCAAGACATCTTGAAATTTATGGTGGAACTCACAAAATAATGTATGACTAAGATTAGAGGTAACAGTAATATTGATAATATTTGTGCATAGCAAATAATATTACAAATTCTCTTTTTGATGTTTGTATTGTTTTATTTGTAACTTTTGTATTATTTCTAGTATTTGTTAGTAAAGAAGATAAGCTAAGCTGGCTTTATCTTCAGTAGACAACTCTGCTGAAGACAACTTGAAAAGTTCAATTGGACAGTAACAACTAATTTTTTTCATTACAAAGGCATCAGAATGTTAATGAAAAAATATTAGCTCAGGATTCAAGAAAAGAAGGAAAGCAAGTGGGCAATGCTTGGCATTGAGGTCACGTTCTCTTAGGTTATTGATTATTCCGTGGAAGTCAATAGGCTCAATTTAGTTTTTGTTAGTCTTAGCAAGTTAGTAAAATAGAGCTTTGAATCCAAGTACCACCAAAAGCAGTTCTGTCAAGAACTCTTTATCTCTTATAGGGACCAGAAAAACTGCACCTTTGAAGTGAAGAAACAGAAAGGTTGAAGAACTGCAGGGTTTGCAACTCAACTGTGAATCACTGTAGTTTTGAAGCTGAGTTGAGCAACCCCAGATTTCCAGGACATCCAAGTTCCTGGAAAAAACCACATATTCCTCTCTGGATAAAGGTCATATCCTAGCATCCAAGATATTTCTGAAACAATTTTTATAGATGTAATGTCTGAAGTAGAACTGGTATCTCACATAGCAAGAGACAAGACATCACAAATGACAGCGAAAAAGCAGAAATTGAACAAATACACAAGCACCTTAGAAATTAATGGCAGATGCTGCAAAATAATTCTGCTTATGTCCTAGGATAGAAAAGAAATGCCTAAGAAATTTTGGAGGGAATGATAAATTATTTTCAAAAATGAATTGAAAGGTATAACATCATTACCTGAGATATGAAGAAATGAAAAACAAATGAAGAAAGAGTTAATGACCTGGGACATAAGTCACAAGAATAAAACAGAAAAAGATTATGCATGAATTATATGGTATGAAAATCTGAATGTTGTAAACAGAATTCAGGAATGAAAAGAGAAAAATCAAAAAGATACAATATTTGAAGAAAGAATTTGCTGAAAGTCCCTTGAAGGAAGAAAATCCAAGTTTTACTATATGTTTTGTGGTAGTGGTTTTTTTTTTTTTTTTAATTTTGTGTAGTACAGAGCCTACACAGTCTCACTACACAGATTGGACTCGTAGTGATTCTCCTGTTTTCATCTTCCCAAGTGCTGGGATTACAGGGGCACACTACCACACCCAGTCTCAATTGCTGGCTCAGCCCGCCCTGTGGGGTGGGGTGGGCTCAGCACACTGGGGATCGAACCAAGGCTGCTGTGTTCTGCCTAAGCAGGCACTTTAGTCCACTGAGCTATCTGACTGGCCCAAAGCATCTTAGTGGATACATGAAAAAGCAGTAGTTTTCAAAAGTCATACTCTATATTTGCCTTGTTGATATTTTATTTCGGCCTTGCTGGGTGGTCTCCTCATGTGTACTTCATCTTTTCAACCTATAGCTCCTCCTGTCATGCTACATAAAGAAAACTTTGGGATGTTGAACACATATGTATTAATGATACCAGACATTCATTCCCTTTGTTTGACTCAGAGTGGCTTGTGATGGCCTTTTACTAAGGTTAACCTAGTTATAACCTTTCTCTTTTAGAGATTTACAGTACATATTGCTTGGGTGCCTTGAAATAAAGAAACTTTCTGAACTTAGCTAACCCTCAAACTTAACATCAGAAGCATTTGTGTGTAACAGTAGCTATTCTGGGACAGTCCCTTGGGGGCACATGGTGAAATTTAATTTCATACTTCCTAAGATAAGGTTATATGACTAAAAAAGTTAATTAAATTTCATTAGTGAAGAAAAGAGAAAATAATAAAACTTTAGCTACTTTTTTGGTTAATTTTTGGTTTTTCTTTTATGTTGACACATTTTTTCCCTTAAAAATGTAGCTGATAAAATAAATTAAAAAATCTTAAAGTTTTCTGTTTTAATGACCATGTGAAATCACTTGTAATTTTCTCAGCTATATATCCTGGATGCATGCACTATATTTCTAAATTTTATATCTATCTATCTATCAATCATCTACCTATGTGGAATATATATATATATATATATCTGTATTATATATGCAGTTATATTTTATGTTCCTAAGCATTATATATACTCTCATTTATTATATATTCTGATTTCTTTATTCTAGATTATCTCTAATAATTTTTGTTTATGTGAAATTCAGGCTTAGCTAGAATACATCTAAAATGTCTGAACAAAGATTTATCCCTGGCCTCCACTGCAAAGAGACTAAACACCAAATGAAAGCTTGCATCTTGAAGTATGTGGTGATCAAGGAAGTTCTGTGATCTTCAGTCTTTGAGCACAGTATATGAGCTGTCTGGCAGTGCATGCAGCTTTGCTTTATAGAAGGAGCTTGTATTGTCTTTCCCTCAAACCTCAGAGATTAGGACACTGTAGCATGGTGCCTTCATAAACATGGAGTCACAGCTATGGTCCCTGAAGACCAAGAGCCTATGTGCCACCTCATTCCTGGGACCCGCAAACACCCAAACACAATGATATAAAAGTTTGCAAGCTCATAAACTGATCTAGACCTAGTTGTACAACTGTGACACCACCCCACAAGCCAATATAGAGTCCTGCACTGCAGGGAACAATTGAGGTAGCAAAGCACAGGGTGCCTCCCCAAAGATCCAGGGAGCTTTGACACTTTCCCACTGGAGCCTAGGGCCTGTCCATCCTTCCATTTTCTAGTGTAGCTGTGTGCAGACACATACCACGAACAGTCACTCTTGAGGGTCTGAGGAAGTTGCCGCTTGTGTCTAGGCTCCCAGTTCAACCCTGCTGCCACAAGAGGCTCCTCCCAATATGCACAGTCACGCCTGCCTCCACAGGGCTGCTGCTTCTGCTGCTATTAAGGGGAGAGCCAAGATGAGTAAAGAGTGCTCATTACTCAGGATTTTGAAGTCACACATACAGTGGAAAGGTTGCTCTACTACCTCTGCAGTTACTTTTAGTCTAAGTTACTGATACCTACAAACACAATTGACATTAATAAAGCTAACAAATGTACACAAGTGCATTTGTGTCCACTCAGAGCCAAAATCAAAGTGGCATACCCAACACTCACCTTATAGGCCATCCAAAGAAAAATGTTTTCCTCAAAAAAGTTACTTTGTGAAACTGGAAAAGATAACTTTCATTCCACAATTCATACTTCACTGTAGGGGCCTAAGAATCATGAATATAATAAGAAAACATGTTATCTTGAAATGAACACAGGGGGCCAGGGAGATGGCTCAGTAGAATAAGCGCTTCCCTCGCAAGAGTAAGGGCCTGAGTTCAATCCCTGGTTTCTTAAAAAGAAAAAAAAGAAAGAAAGAAAGAAAGAAAGACGAGAAAAAGAAAAAAAGAAATGAACACTGGAATTATCCAAAAACTGACTCAAAGGAAAAGAATTTTAAAATGTTTGAAAAGGAATTAAAAATGATGATCCTAAGGAAACTCAGCAAAATATAAGACAGAAGCAATTAATTGAGTGAAAATGTAATTTATAATGAGTAAAAATTCAATAAAGAGTTAGACACTACAAAGAAGAATAGCAACAGAGGAATTAACTCACTGAAATAAAAAAAATACAATTGAGAGTTTTAACAACAGACCAGATCAGAAAAAGAAGAATTTGTGAATGTGAAAACCAGTCTTTTGAAATAAGACACTCAGAGAAAAAAAAGAAAGAAAGATAGGAAGAAAGAAAGAGAAAATACTAAAAGAAGGATAAAAAAAAAGCTGTGAGACCATTAGGAAAAAATAAGGAAACACATCATATTCACATTCTGAATGGACATAGGAAAAGAAAATTGAAGACCTCACTAATGAAATAATAATTGAAAAAATCCTAAAATCTAAAAAATATAAAAGTGCCAGCCAAATAGCTCAGGGGATTAAAGTGCCTGCAAGCAGGAGCAGGGGCCAGGGATTAGATCCCCGGACCTGCCATGCTGGCCCCACCCCTGGACTGGGCTGAGAGGACAGTTGAGACTGGGCACAGTGGCGCGTGCCTATAATCCCAGCTCTTGGGAGACTATAAACAGGCGGATCACTAAGAGTCTGATCTAGAATTAAAGGTGTGTGCCACCAGGCCTAGTCTCAAAGAAGTCACAGTGTGCCTGGGGGGCAGGGCTGGCACAGTAGGACAGGGATCAAACCCTCAGCCCCAGAGTGTGCCTAAGCAGGCTCTTTGATCCACTGAGCTATCTGGCCAACTCTAAGCTATAACTTTATATCAGTGTTATCTAAATATCTTGGGTCTATGATTTAATTATGTTCACTAATTTTAGAAAATTGTGGGTTAGTATTGTCTTGTCCAATATTTATTTCATTTCACCCTATCCTTTTTCCTATTAAGAACTCTACTATACGTGTGGTATATTGATATTCCACAGTTCTTCTATGTTCCCCTGAGTTTTTATTCTCTGTTGCAGTTTAGATCAGTTCCATTACCTGACTTCTAGGCCAATAATTCTATCTTTAAATGTGTATGATCTCCCAATTATCCCATTAAAAGGAATCCTTATCTTCAATATTATGAATTTTTCTTTTGAATTTTTAAAATAATTTCCTATACTTTGTTGAAATCTCAATACATTCATCCATGATTTAAACCCTCCTCACTTGATCTTTAACATATTGATCAAAATTACTTTAATTTTCTTGTCATATATTTCTATCTCAAATAGTTTGTTCCAGGAAGTCTTGATTAAGGTATTGTGGTGATTTATAGTTGGAGAATATATATATTTGGTCCACAGTAAAGGAATTACTTGTGTCCTCAATTGTAAAGTAGATTTCTTAACAAAATCATTATGCTTTGAGTAAATGGTTCAGTTACATGAGCTTCTAAAACATCCTGTAACTCAGTTGTGTCCCAAATTTTCTGATCACAGAGATTATGGGGCCACAGAGGAAAGTGATCAATGATGTAGAGTGTGCCTAAGGAGAGTCACATGGGGAGAAAACATTCTCTCAGGCTTTTGCAGAGAGCAAATTGGTCAAGCAATGGCCATGACTCATCCACATGGCTGACACTGACAAAGAATCTACAAACTGTGGTACAGGGTTTTAAGATGAATCCTGAGGGGAACTGACTGACCTTGTCAGATGCAAAAGTTGTATTTCTTGTTATATAGGTCTTGCTTTATCTTGGTCTTAACCATCCAGCAGAAAAGTATAAAAATGAGGTATAAAAAGTAAAGCCATATTAATATGCGAACCGTAAAAGGCTCAAGTCAAAAACTTCTGACATTGCCAGTGCTATGGATAACCCACCACTATTATGGACTACTGGACTATGTTGGATTATTTTGCTGAATTCACATACCTACAATATTTAAATGGCAGTGGAATACCCATCTCTGACAAAACTAACCAAATAAGTGGAATACAATGAAGAACCATTTTATATCTGTATGCACAAAATAGGATAGATATACAGCTACTTTCTCTTAATTCAATGAGAAGAAAGATTTGTACTAATAGCGTTTGGACAGGATATCATGTCTGCACCTTGTACAATGAATACCCACTAAGAAGACAACAATATGCAATGTATTAATTATTGAAACTGTCCTACTAATCAGTTTTGCAACTGGCTCATTTCTATTTGTTTCTCAATAAAATTAATTTAAAAACATTGTATAAAGAGAACAGAGGAAAAAAATGAACAAATGTCTTCTTGTATTCCTTGATTTGAATGAGTTAAATCAGATATACACATTTTAACCATAAAGAATTCATCAAAGCACTCAAGGATAGAAATTTTGCTTATAATGGGAATAAGAAGATAAATGTGTTAGTGTATCAGGACTTTTCATAGGGCACTGTGTGGTTCAGAGGTAAGGAAACATGTTTAGAGGATGAAAATATTACTAAATATTCATATTGTTTATATCTAAGGAAATATATCAAGTGCATAAAGGTGTTAGAAAATTGCCTGGACCTGGAACACTGTCACAATTTTACTAGCCAGGGACATTGAGAGTGGGAGATGCAAATCATATATTGAGAATTTACATATAAAAGCAATTTTATAGTATATTTGCTACTCATAGCATACAGAAAAATTAGCACATCTGACTCAGAGTGAAGGTTTAGAATCAGCCAGGAAAGCTTATGCCACTAGATGCTTCTCTGGTGCTGGTCAGTGCTGCTTCAGGATTCTTGACTCCATCATGACTGATGTGAATAGTTTCATTTGTCCTTGCAACTGCACCATTTCTGAAATCTCTCAAATCCGGGACATGTAGTTGGCTAAGTCTGGTTCACTTGTTCTTCAGTGAGATAAGAGCGATATCCAATGCCAAGATCAGAAAGCTTTTAAATAAATATCTTATTTATGTTAGTTTAAGTTTGCTCCTTTTGTCTGGCCCAAAGTCCCTAGCTAATACAGTTGTTTTTGCCTCATACCTACTAAAATATTTTCATTTATTTATTTACTTGGGTAAAAGATTGAATTTAATTTTAGCTTTATTTTTTGACATCAAAATGAACCAAGTGATTCGGTTTTTCAGTGAGATGTATAACAATTTCAAATGAGGCTTTTGTAAAAGGATACTTGAATTACAGCAATAAAAAGGAAAAACTTCTACAACTATTTTTAAATTTTCTATTTCCTAGCATCTTAATTTTTCTTTTTGTACTGTTTAATATTTCTTTCCTTTGTATAGGGGGCAGTTTGGTGCAGTTTTATGAATTGAATGGAGTATTGCAAAGAAAATAAATAAATAAACAAGTAACTTAAGCACAATAAAATTTCCAGAAAAATATGGTCTTGGGTCTTCAGGAATCTTTCACTGAGAAAGAAATACTGGAAGTTGGGAGTATAGATGACAATTTAAGCAATATAACCTTACACTCTCAAGAATGGAGATTCTGTGACCAAATGATGTGTTTGCAATAAAAACTTATGTACTAATCAAGTGAGTTACACATATGCACATGTTCTTATTTTATTAAATATAAAATATCAACCAACACATATTAATATCTCAAATTTTCTGAACACATAATGTAACTTCTCCTTTTCATGTCCACTGTGGTAGAAGCAACTCATTTTTCAAAAATGAAAATTCAAGATACATACTTAATGAAGAGAATAATAGCTCAATTGAACGCAATGAACAGAAATTATCCAATATACACAAATGAAATCCATATTTTATTTGTACTTCAGACACTGTCATAAACCATTTTTTTCTGAATTGATTTTATTGAAAACTGGCAAGAGCAATTGTTCAAGAAGTATATTATTCTGACTGTGTGTGCTTCCTTCTGCAAGTCTCCAATTTTTTAATTTCTTTATAAAAATAATAAAAAATTAGACATTATAGAGGATTTCACAGAACAATATAATGCAAAGGTGTCAGGCAGATAGATCAGTAAAATAATTGCTTTCCTGGCAAGCGCAGGGTCCTGAGTTCAATCCCCGGTACCGCAAATAACAAACAAACAAATATAATACAAATTGAACAATAGTTGTTACATTGTATATTGTTGTCTTCAAATTAGTTAATCAGATTGCCAGATATATGCATGCAGAATTGACAAAAAATTACAAAGAAGCAAAATAATTTAAGCATCAGTTGTTACTTTCAGTAGACCAGTAGAAATCAGCAGTACAATTATCGCAGCTATTGTGTATATAAATATATTATAATTTTCCCTTCCTTCTTTCTTTCTTTTCTTCTTTCCTTCATTCCAGTTGTTACTTCTCTTTAAGCAGTTGTTTTCCTTTTCACAGTAATTATTGTATCATTCCGATTTTATTTACTTTTTCAGGTTTTAACACTATGGAGACAATATGATGTTTACACAGGAAAGAATGATTTATTTCACTTTTGAGTATGTTCTTTGGTTATATCCATTTAATTACAAAAGCCTTGAGATTATCTTTTTATAGCCAAGAAATATTCCTTTGTATAAAAATACATCTTTTTTTAAATCCATTTCTCAATTGGTGGGCATTTGGGTTGTTTCCAAGATTTAGCTACAACAAGTCATGCTGCTATAAACATAGTTGCACGTATATTGCTGTGGTATGATGTTTCCAGTTCTGGAAAAAACCCAGAAGGGGAATATCTGGGTTGAATGTGACATCCAATCCACGATTTTGAGGAAGCTCTACTGAATTGCACAGTAGCCATACAATTATACACTCTCACCAACAGTGGAGAAGATTTCCTTTTTCCCTCACAGCCCCTCCAGAATTTGTTATTAGTTGACCTCTTGATGATAACCATTTGTTCTGGGGTGAGATGGAATCTAATTGTGGTTTTAATTTGCATCTCTCAAATGACCAATGATGTTCAACATTTTTTAATATATTTATTTGTATTTCCTTATCTGAGAAGTGTGTATTCATCTCAGTTACCCATTTTTGGATAGGGTCTTTGAATTTTGGAGGCCTGAGTTTTTAAGTTCTTTCTATGTTTTAAATAGAAGTCCTTTGTCTAAGAGATATTTGGCTCAAATTTTTTCCCAATTCATAGATTTCTATACTCTATGGATGATTTCCTTAGATGGGGAAAAAAAAACCCACAAAACTTTTCCATAAGATGAGATCCAAGTTGCTGATTCTTAGAAGTATTTCCTGTGAAGTCCTACCCCTATGTCTTCAAGATTTCTACCTACTTTCTCCTCCAGTAGAATTAGTGTTTTTATTTTAATATTTAGATATTTGATCCATTTTTTACTTTAGTTTAGTGCATGTTGATAAACATGGGTCTAATTTTAGTATTTGGCATTAGAAAGCCAGTTTTACCCAGCACAATTTATTAGAGGATTTTTCTTCTAGTGAACATGCTTGGCCTCTTAGTTAAAGGTAAGCTGGCTGACTGTGTTTGTAGCTGTGTCTACATCTTCCAAACTATTTCACTGGTCCTTGGCTATTTTTCCCCCTGTCCATGCTAATTTTATCACAGTGGCTTTGTAGTAAAATCTCAAGTAAGAGATTATGATACCTCTTGCCATTCGTTACCCCTGATTGCATTTGCTCTTTGAAGTTTCTTCTGGTTCAAGATGAATTTTAGGAATGTTTTCTTTAGATCTGTGAGATATACTAATGATATTTTAATCAGACTGCGTTGAATCTGTATAGCAATTTTAGGAGTAAGGCCATTTTTGCTATGTTGGTTCTCCCTATGCATGAACAAGTGATATTTCTCTATTTTTTAATATTCTCTTTGATCTTTTTCATAGTAGTGTAATTTCCATTGTATTTATCTTTTATTTTCTTTGTTAGATTGATTCCTCCATATTTCAGTTTTTTGGATGCTATGGTGAAGGCATGGTTTCCACATTTTTCTCTCAGTGAGTTTGTTGTTTATGTATAGGAATGCTATGGCTTTTTCAATATTGACTTTATATCCAGCTACATGATTAAAATTGTTTATTAGATCAAGTCTTTTGGTGGAGATTGTGGGGTCTTCGATGTAGAGTATCATGTCATATATGAATAAATTACAATTTTAATTTTTCCTTTCCCACTCTTATTCATTCTATTTATCTCTCTCATCCAAATGCTCTGGCTAATGTTTCCAGAACTATATGGAATAAGAGTGGTGACAGTGGACATCCTTGTCTTGTTCATATTTTAAAATTAAACCTTTCATTTTTTGTCCATTTAGCATGATTTTGGCTGTTGTTTATCATAGATGGCTTTTATCAGATTGAGGTAAAGACCATCTGTTCCAATTTTCTATAGGTTTTTTTTTTATCATCAATGAGTGTTGCATTTATCAAAAGCTTTTTCTGCATTTATTGAGGTGATCCTGTGATTTTTGTCTTTGGCTCTGTTGATGTGGTATATTGCATTTATTGATTTGAGTATTTTGAACTATATCTTCATCCCTTAGATAAACCCTACTTGCTCATGATGTAAAATCTTTTTGATGATTTTCTGCATTCTGTTTGCATATCTTATTGAGAATTCTCAATCTATGTTCACTAGAATTTTCACATCTATGTTCACTAGGGAGATTGACCAGTACTTCTCTTTTTTGGTTGGGTGTTTCTTTGATTTTGATATCAGTGTAATGTTTGTCTTCAGAAATGAGTTAGGGAGATATGCTTCCCTTTCAATTTCGCTGAAGAGTTTGAGGAGTCTTAGCTTTAAATCTTTATTCAGCTGTGAATCCATTGGCACCTAGCTTTTCTTTGTTAATAAGTTTTCAATTGTGTCTTCAATTTCATTAATTGATTGTGTTATTCAGAATTTTTATACCTTCTTGTTTCACTTTTGGTAATTTATATATATATAGGAATTTGTCAATTTCTGTGTTTTCCATCATGTGAGAGTAAGATTTTTTTAATGTATTTGGTAGAGGGCCTCACTACACAGCTCAGATTCATAGTGATTCTCCTGTTTTCAGCCTTCCTAGTGCTGAGATTACAGGTATGTGTCACCATGCCTGGTGTCAGTGGACAGGTCAGTGCACCTGGGGCCATGCCAGGTGCAGCATGTGGTTCAGGGGAGCAAACTCCAGTTTCTTTGTTTGCCTAAGCAGGTGTTTAGTCCACTGAACTACCTCATCAGCTCTGAGAGTAAGATTTGAAGAAGATATTGATAAGCTTCTGAATTTTTATACAATCTGTAGTGATGTCATCCTTTTAATTCTGTATTGCATGAATTTGAACATTTTCTTTCCTTTCTTTGATGAGGTTGGCTAGGGTTTTTATCAATTTTACTTATTCTTTCAAATAACCAACTCTCTGATTTATTAATTCTTTGTCTTGTTTTCTTAGTTTCTTTTTGCTCTGATCTTCATAATTTCCTGCCTTCTTTGGGCTTTCAGCTTGATTAGCTCTTTATTTTTTAGAAGCTTGAGGTGCAGTGTAGTGTTGTTCACTTAAGCTCATTCTGTTTTCCTGGTGTGAGAATGCACCACCTAAATTTCCCTCTTAAGATTGCTTTCATTGCATACCATGTGTAAGTTGTATTTTCATTTTTGTTTGACTGTAAGTATTGTTTGATTTCTTTAATTACATCCATGAGCCATTTGTTATTAAGAAAGGTGCTATATCATCAGATAATATGCATGATATTATTTCAATTCTTTTACATTATTTAAGAAAGTTCTGTGTTCTTGTATAAAGTCTGTTTTGGAAAACATCCTGCGTACAGCTGAAGAGAATGCATATTCTGATGTTGCTTAGTGGAACTCGTTGTTAAGGTCCACCAAGTCCATTTCTTCACAAGTTTAGTTCTATTATTTCTTTGCTGATTTTTTGCTTAGTTAATCTCTTTGTGACAATGGGGTGTTATTTCCCTTATTACGATGGTCTTATTGTTTATTTGACGTTTTATGTCTGTTAAAATTTGTCTTATATAGTTGGGTTCTTCTGTATTTGGTGCATATATATTTATGATATTTATCTTTTTCCCTTGCAGTTTTCCTGTCAAGTAGGTAGTGACCTTCTTTACCTCTTTTGGTCATTCTTAGTTTGAAGTTCACATTGTTATCCACCAGAATAGCTACACCTGCTTTTTTTCTGGGTTACTGTCATATAGAGTATTGTTTTCCATCCTTTGACTTTCAGTCTATTAATTTCTTTTTTGAGTTAACTGTATTTCTTGTACACAGCATATTGTTGGATTTTGTTTCTTAATCCTGCCTATTTCTCTTGATTTGTGAATTGAGCCCATTTACATTGATGGTTATAATTGATATGTATTGGCTTATCTTTGTGGTATTGTTTTCCTGTTGTTAGCTTCCTATTTTTCCCATTTAATAGTGTGCTACTGTTGGTGGTTTTTCTGTATTGTTCTTGGAGTGGTGGCTATTTTTTAAATCTCTTTCTAGAATATCTTTCACTATTTTTTGTAGTGTTGGTTTGTTGGTCATAAAATTTTAATATTTCTTTGTCATGGAAGTAACTTATTTCTCCATTAATGGAGAAAGATACTTGTTCAGGGTGCATCAGTCTGAATTGGGATTTGTTTTCTTTCAGGACCTGAAATACTTCACTCCAAACTGTTCTTAATTTGATTTTTTATGTTGAGAAATGTGTGGTGATTTTGATAGACATTCTTTATAGGTGATTTGTTTCTTTATATAATAGCTTCTAACATTCTGCTCTTTTGTTGAATTTCTGTGATCCTGATTATTGTGTTTAGGTGTAGATTTATTCTTACTATGGCTAATTAAAGTTCCATATCCCTCACTTACTGCATGTCAGGTTCTTCTCTCATACTTGGGAAATTTTCTGCCACTACTTCTGCAAGTAGTCTTTTTTGGTCCTTTTTGATTCCTGCTATTTCATTGACACCTACCAGTCTTATTTATGTAGTTCTTTATTTTTGTATTTTAGGGAAGGGTCTACAGGGTGTTCAGGGTCTCACTACTAGATCAGATATGTAGTGACTGGCCTGTTTACAGCTTCCCAAGAGCTGGGATTATAGGTGTGTGCCACCACGCCCAGTTTCAGTTGCCATCTCAGCACACCCCAGGGATGGTGCCTGCAAGGCATGCCCAAGGATCGAACTTCTGGCCCCTGCACCTGATTGCAAGCACTTTAATCCGCTGAGCTATTTGGCTGGTCCTATATGTGTGTGTATGTATGCATTTTGCTTTGCCTCATTTTGTGTATGTATGCATTTTGCTTTGCAGCTTTTGAATTTTTATTTCCTGGGTCCTTGTTATTTTTAAGAGATCTTTCCTTTCAGGATTGCTAGCCACATTGTTGTCTTCAAGGTCTGAAAGTCTGTCTTCAGTTTCCCTCAAGTGATTTTTCCAGCTTTTAATGGAATGTTTATTTTCCTGGAGTTCTCTTTCATTCTGTTTAATGAATTCTAATTCTTTTCTGCACTGTTTGTTGAATGTTTCCCTCTTTTTCTATGCTCCTTCACTTTTTTATTTATGTCTTCTGTAGATGTGTTGAATGATTCTTTTGTTATTGTTATCTTTTTCTTTTTTTCTTGCAAGGGTTATTTGTGATCTGATTTCTTCTGTAGTCTGATAGAGTTGTTTCTTTACTTTAGTTGCTATCATTTCAGAAGTTTCAATTGTGTGACTTCCAAGTTCTTTTATGTTAATGTCTGCTAGACTTCTAAATGGGCTGGTGTCTCAATTGCATTTTTCTCCTTTGTTTTGATTTTTTTTTTTTTTTTTTAGAACTGGAGATTGAACTCGGGCCCTTGCACTTGCCAGTGAAATGCTTATTCCACTGAGTCATCTCCCTGGCCCCTGTTTTGACAGTTTTGTAGCTCCCAGAGTTGACCAGTGCTCACTTCCATGACATTGAGGGTGGGATGGGCTATAGCTCACTGAGGCTCCTGAAGATCCCCGGGGTTCAGTATCCTCCAAATCTTAACAGTATCACATATTTTCTTGCTGTAAGAATATTTCTCTTTTTAAATATGTAAATATTACTATCTCTTTAAGTCAACTGAATTTAACATTCTAAAGTTAAAACTTTTTTTGGCAGAACCAGGGATTGAACTCAGGCTCTTGTGCTTGCCAGGCAAGTGCTTATTCTACTAAACCATCTCCCCTGCCCCCTCAAGTTAAAACTTTACACACAATCTATGAAACTTGTCTGTGAGAAAATAAAAGATTGTTGATTTCATAGTTATTAGCATTAGTGTAAATTGCAAAAGTCAATAAACTATTTATTAAGTGGGCTAAGTCTTAGTTTCAAGAAAAAGTCTTTGAATATTGCTTGAACTTTTAGTAGGCCCTTTGTAAAAGCAATCCTTTTATTTTTTAAACTTGTGTTACTGAAGGCAGTCCATATCATAATTTGTCCAGGTAGAGGAACCAGTCCATCCCTTTTGTGCAAAAGACAGCAAAACATCTCAGGGAATAAAATACCATTAAATTGTGAGACAGAAGCTCATTAGAAAACTCATTTGAAGAAATGGCAGCTCTACTCTGTTACACACAAATTGCTTCTAGGCACTAAATAAGCTCTCTCTGAGAAAAAAGCAATTCAGTCCTGTTGATTTTGAGAACATTTATCTTGAGTTCTTTGGTGCAATTAGAGAAACCAGGAAGGCCACTATACTCAATATAAATGACATGAAAAATCTACATTTTTCTGTTTCATAAATTAGAATGTATTTAAGTGACTAAGACTGAGAGAATGTCTTATCATTTTTAATATTAGTTATATTTGGATTTTTTTCTCAAAGGGAAATTTTTGAGTAGTGTTGTTTCAATATTTCCTGTGAATTTTGAAAATGTTAAACATTTCTATCTGCACCACAACCATTTTAAAATTTATCTTTATGACTGTATATTTATCAATTTAATTCTATTTCAAAAACACAAAAAAGATTAAAAATCTTATAGGCCCTCCTGAAACAAGAAAAACAATTACTGGGGAACTTTGAAGAGCTAAGTATACAAACAAAAAAAAATGTATTTGCCAATGAACAGATCCTCATTTGTTGTTGTTTAATGATGGAGTTAAGAATTCAAAGATTTATTTATGGAATAATCATATTCCTTATAAATGAAAAATAAAGATAGGTAGCAGTCATTTTTCTGTGCAAAGATTGCAAAGGAAATTTTAAGAAAGCATAAATTAAAGTGTATCAGTCAGGGTTTTACTACTGAAACAGATATAACACAAGATGTACAAAATGTATAAGAAGTTACAAGATTGGCTTATGAAGTCAGGTGAGAAAGCTTTCAGAGGGCTTCTGTCCACTGGAGAATGAAGGACTCAGTCCAAGGTGTGGAGCTCACTGCAGTGTTCCATGCAAGTCTGTGTTAGAAGGTCAGTGGGTCTGCTACAGAAGGCTGATGAGTCTACACCTGAAGGCTGAAGGATCCAATATGGAAGCCAATGAGTCTGTGCTAGAAGCCAGGAGATAATGCCCAAGCTGACAGCAAATGCCTGAGCTCCTCCAAAGAAAACAGAACCCTCCATTCTTCCTCATTTCTCTTTTATATTTTTAATTGACGAGCCACTCTAGAGTGGTTCCTCTACACCCTAGGGTGTGGAATCGCTGAGCCAATTTACTTAAGGCTCTACACTTCTCATATCAACATAGTACATCAACCACACCTGAATTACCTGCATGCAGGTGGTTATAGATATAGGTGGTAGACAGTATATATTTGAAGTAATGGCATTGCTTAACTAAGCATTTAAACTCATATTCATATTAAATTGCGGAATTTTGACTAAAATATTTCATTGAAATATTAGATTAAAAACATGAATACAGGAATGTATCACATATAAGAAGCGCTACAAAAATAAATTTGACTTGCCAGATGTGGTGGAGTACACCTGGAATCCCAGCACTTGGGTGGCTGCAGGAAAAGTTCAAGGCCAGCCTGGGATACATAGTGAGTGCAAGGCCAGCCTGAACTACAGAGAGACCCTGTCTCAAACACAAAAAAGAATTTTTTTGACTTATGTAGAAGTTTGAATAGAGAAAATACTTTACATAAATTAAAGGCAAAAGAAAACCAATAACTGCAGGACCATTAAAGTATGAGATGAAAAAATCATATAATCTACACATTTAATATTATGGAAATGTATATCTCCCAAATATGAAACTGATATGCTGAAAGTATGATTTATACTTAGATTTCACTGTTGAAGATAGTTTTCATTCTCCCAAATAGGAGTTGTTCCTTTTTTTAGTCTTTGCTGTAGGAAGCTTTGTGTGAAAAACCAGAAGAGGAAGTTAAAGAGCATTACAGCTGATCCTTTTCTTTCATGTTAATTTTTACTAAGAAAAGTCTGCCAATAATTGTTTGATAGTCAGGGATGGTTTCCAAGGGAGAGAGGAAGGCACTAGTTGTGTTACACCAGGTATAATAATTAGCTATTGTAGCTTAACGAATGATTTTAAAATATAGTGACACAAAACAGGCATGTGTTACCCAGCATTTGCAGTGGGTCTGCCATCTCCTTGCAGTTAAACTTAGGTCTCTGCATGTCTCTCTAATGAATCTGCAATCTAAGCATTAACCCAGGGACTGTGGTCTTCTCTGAAGACTCAGCTAGGGTAGGACCTTCTTTCAGGCTCACTCAGTTCTTGACAGCATTAAATTCCTCATAACCTACTGGGGAGAGATCCTGAGTTTGCCTCAGACTGTTGGTCAAAATTGTCCTTACTTTTTGGTCATTAAGCATTTCTCACAGTTTAGCTTGTCCCCTCAAAGTAGGGAAGCCAGGAAGTCACTCAATCTCCAACAAAATGAAGGTTAGCCTTTTGCAACTAAATCAACTGACATCCTGTCACTTTGCTTTAGACACAAATCACTATTCAGTTGAAACTCAAGCAGAAAGGTTTAGAAAGATTTAGAATGGTTGATAATATCAAGAGGTGAGGACTTTAGGAGACATCTTTAAAATTTACCTTCTACATAGGAATATCTTGGTAGTGATTGCATTTTAGTTAATGTTGTTGAGCTACATTACATCTTGGAATCTAAGAACATGAGAGGCCTTTATATTTACTTAGGTCTGCAGTTTCCTTCAGTGATGTTTTTATAGTTTTCACCTGTTGCTTTTTAAGGTAAATTTATCTTATATCTATTTATTATTTTTGAAGTATTGAAAATATAATTTCTATTTTATATATTCACTGTCAGTGTAAAGCAGGATGGTTATTTTTGAACTTCAATCTTTTGTATTGAATTTTTGTTGAATTAGTGTATAGAATTGTTTTTAATTTTTAATTATTTAGGATTTTTTATACACGACATCATCTCACTTGTGGACAGAGATGGTTCTTTATTTTATATTTTTTTAAATTTAATTTTATTTTTTTGGCAGAACTGGGGATTGAACTCAGGCCCTTTTACTTGCCAGGCAATTGCTTATTTTACTGAGCCATCTCCTCCACCCCTGGTTCTTTATTCTTAATTTTTGATTCTTTCTTCTTTGTTTTATTTTCTTGAGTAATTGCCTTGGCTAGCACCTCCAGTGTGATGCTGCACAAAAGTGGCAGAAAGGAGCATCCTTGTGTGTTGCTGATCTTAGGGTGGGAAAGGTTTCACTTTTCACCATTATAGATGCTATTCCTTGTGGTATTTTTATAGATGTGCTTTATCAGATTAAAGAAATTCACTCTTGTTTCTAAACTGTTGAAAGAAAAAATTTGTACTTTTATCATAAAATGATAGGTTTTCAATTTTTTTTCCTATGTGTATGGAAAAACATTTTCTCCCTTTGCATGGCTTTGTCTTTAATTCTATTAATATAATATATTAATTGAGTGATTTTTATATGCTAAGACAACCTTCAATTTTAGGAATCAATCTCATTTGTTCATGTTTATATGATTCTTTAAAAATTTGTTGTTAGATATGGCTTGTGAGCATTTAGCAGTTTTTGGTTTTATGTTAATAGGATCAGATAATAATTGGTCTGTAATTTTCTAGGAATATTTGTCTAGTTTGGTACCAAGTTTGGTGCACTTCCATTCATATGACAATTTTTTTATATCATCTTGAAGGGTTGACTTTCTTTTAGTTTTTTGTATTTTAGGAAAAGGTCTACAGGGTGTACGGGGTCTCACTGCATAGATTGGACTAATAGTGATCCTCTTGTTTACAGCCTCCCAAGTGCTGGGATTGCAGGCATGCACCATCACACCCAGTCTGAATCCCAGTCTCAGTTACTCCAGGGGTGGGGCTGGCACAGCAGGCCTAGGAATCAAACTCCCGGCCCCTTTGTCCGCCTAAGCAGATGCTTTAATCTGCTGAGCTATTTGGCTGGCCCTCAAAAAACACTTTTAAAAAGGGGTAAGTTAAGTTTTCTGACTTATTTGAAAATGTGGATGTGTCCAGTTGTATGTGATGTTTCTTTCAACATTATTCTCTCACCCCACAAGCACCAAGCAGAGATAGCCCAGCATATTCACTCACTGAGCATCTTACTCATCTGTGATTTAAGTTGGAAGTAGGAAAGACTTAAAATTACTTATACGCTAAGTAGTGTTCTCTCAAAAATAATAAAGTAGAAAAAGTGGGCTTTGTTTGAGTAATGAAATAATCAAAATATAGATCTATTACCCTTCTCTGTGTACTAAATAAGAGATCTTAGAACTAGTGGTTGGAATGCTTCTGTCAATAAAATTGACATCATTTAGTAACACTTGTTAGAGGCTTATCTCTTACAATCAGAATCAGCAGTTACTTTGACCTTGTCAAAGCAGTACTGTTTGTGGTAGTTCACTGATTCCTCTGATTATAATAAAAGATGTTAATGTGTTTTGTAGACAGACATTTTGTACTTTGAAGTTATAGAAAACCTTTTTAATTAACCATGCCTGCTTAGTCTTATATAAACAAGAAAACAAAGGTAATTTTTATTGTCTTATTTTATATTAGCAAATACTTTAAAGCAGAAAATATAAGTTTAAAACATATTTGACGGCCAAGGATATAGCTCAGGGGCACAGCATTTGCCTGGTAAGCACAAGGTTCTGAGTTTGGTTTCTGTTATCAAAAAGAAAAAAATTGTTTGAGGATATAATTGCTTCAAACATTAAGCCAGATCTTTCAAAGTTACTGCAACCTTGGTATAATTGCTTCCAACATTAAGCCAGCCTTTTCAAAGTTACTGCAACCTTGGAATCATCATAAACTGTGATATAGCTTTTGCATCTGATAGTTTTCTATCAAGTGTATTGCTGTGAGGGTTAGAAAACTCATTCCTTCCAAATATTATCTTGGTTGCCTCATTGAGAAGTTGTGCTATTGTTTGTTTGTCATATGGCTTGAAAAGCTAGACAATGCCATTATGAGAAATATGGAAATAATTGTTAGGAAGCATATTCTTAAATAAAACTTTGTTTTTGGTAAAATCACAGCAGTAATGGTTTCCTTATCCTTTCACACTAATGAGCTTTCACAATGAAACCTATCATCTACTTTAAAAAAAATATTGTGTAATCACAGGAGTGGTAGCAATTTTGTTTCAGAAACAACATCTACTCATTTATGCGGGAAAAATTTGCAAAATGATTTGAGAAATGGACCATCCCTATATTAACCAAAACAATTTTAGGTACTTTTCATCTAAAAATTCTTTCAGTGTCTCTTGTTCTGCTATATATGCAGTTCCCTATGAATGATTTTGATGTACTCTTTAGTTGAATATTTCATTTTTCACTACATCTACATTCTTTGTACTTTCTTGAATTTCCTCATATAAAGTAAGAATGGTAAGAATTGAAATTTAATGGTTTCATATAGAACTATTAATATGATCACCTCTTAGTTACTTGTTTAATGACTTAGAACAAATGAGTATAATCTCATGAATGTGATAGGAGATAATTTTGCTTTATTTTTCAATTATTTATTGGCCTCACCTCACTGCCTCATAACTGTTTTTCAACCATTTAAGAGGTAGTTACAGGGTTGAACTTGGAGTACAAAACAGTATATATGGAAAATGATTTTATGGTAAGGTCAAGGACAGGTAGAGAGAAAATACGTGAAATTCCAACTTCAGTGTTACAATACTGTAATATCAGATAAATCTCTCTGCCGCAGGAAAGAGTTTGGTGCACTGAACGTAATATATATATATATATATATATATATATATATATATATATTACATGATTACATATTGTATTACCCAGACCAATATGAGATAAGAGGCTCAATATAAGACAAAGGGAATCTGGAGACTTTTAAGAAGTTAATTAGGACCAGCCAGATAGCTCAATGGATTAAAGCACCTGCTTAGGCAGAGCAGGGGTTGGAGGTTAGAATCCCTAGCCTGCCATGCTGTCCCTGCCCTCAGGGCACACTGAGCCAGGGATTGAGACTGGGTGTAGTGGTGTGCACCTGTAATTCCAGTGCTTGGGAAACTGAAAACAGGAGAATCACTACAAGTCCGATCTGTGTAGTGAGATCCTGCAGACCCTGTAGACCCTGCACTAAACATGAAAAAAGGAAGTTAATTAACATTTAATCTTAAATACTAAATTACTGTTTCTCTAGGCCTAAAAGAAATCCTTTGCCACTGTAAAATCACCCCAAAATTATGTCAATATAATTAGTAGCTTCTCTAGGCCAGACTGATAGCCTAACCTTGTACCAAGATAGACAGGCTAGCAGGTAGGAGAGGAAATATTTCCCGTCTCTATGTGTCACATGAATTACACTTTCTCATTCCTAAACAGTAGGTGTGGAGGGGAAGGAATACCAAGAAAATGGATTATTTGGCTCAGGCAACTCCTGAGAGTGGTGTCTCCCAGCCAGCGTGGCATGTGGCCTCTCCTTATAGCTTCATGGCCATGTCTCCTTAGCCAGACTGGGCTCACTGTTCAGTTTAAGTCCCCATAGCATAAGCAAATTAGGTCAGTCTCATTTACCTCTTTGGTCACATGTAGTTCTTTTTCCTTTTATGACTTTTAAGTCCAAGATTTCAAGTTACAGTGGTCTCAGAATTGATGCAAGAAGCCATAAGATACTCCCTTTTTATTAGGGTCCATAGTGTGGACATGATATCCTTTCTATATACTTCACCCTGAGTCCCTGTGCCTGTGCTAATGAGCTTATCTGAAATTCTCTCTGTTTGTTTCTCTACTCCTTTGCTCAGAAACTTTGAGGAGAGAATAGTATAGCCTGAAAATAACCATAGTGATATATTATTATGGAAGTCACATTCTGATTGGGGATAATTTCTTCTTCTAGAGATTCATTTGTACTCATGAGTTTTCATACATGGATATGAGTAACTTATTGCTGATATATACTCAATTTATGCACAAATAATGGGATATAGGTTTCTGAAAATCAGCTTTCATCACACAGAAATGGTATTGGTCTTCAGAGTTGACTATCTACTGAATAATGAAATTAAGTAAGTAGCACGGCAATCAATTCTTTTCAAAATATATTTTTAAAATCTTAATTTATTAATTTGGTACATGGTCTTGCTATGCATCTCAGATTGTCTCATCCTCCCCAGTGCTGGGATCACAAGTGTGCACCACCACATCTGGCTTCTGAGGCCAGCTTGGTGCCCTGTGCCAGCACAGCTTGTGATACCAGCAATCAAACTCAGGTCGTTGAGCCTATCAGGCAGATGCTTAGACAGCCTAGCTAACTATTATTTACTTGTAAATGCCAATATACTACTGACTATAATAAACTGTGGTACTTCTGAAAGCTAAGTATTAAGCTGGAAGACTCCATAAATGTAATGTATGTGTTTATAAATACATGTATGGATATATCTCTCATTGAATTGCATAAAGACTACTGTTACTGCTTTAATATAATAATATAATCACTGTTTTTTAAATGGTCTTGATATTTTAGGTTTACAGTGAAAGAGATTAGGAATCCAAAGCAATCAGTAAATCTAAGTCTATTCAATTTCTGGATGAAACATTTTGATAAATAAACCACCATTCTTGATAAATATTCTAGAAGTTCACTGAATTTATGTTCAAATGTTCTGTTGCACTGTTGTGTAACTATTTGTAGTTCTAGTGGTACTAATTTATTTTACCTTTCCACATTATCCAATGCCAGTGTCAAAGTAAATGTAGTATTTCCCTTGAATTGGATAAGTGTGATAATCAATGGTCTTAAAGAATTTTGCGTGAATTGCTGACCCTTGTTTGAATGATTTTCTACTTTCTTAATTGTTTAATTTAAAAGTTCTTTATGTTAATATCAGTATGACTCTCTAATATAACTGTTAGTGGCTTTCTTGTCAGATAAAGTGTCCTACACCCACAGTTAAAAGGAGAGGAGCTTTACTTTGGGTTACAGATCAGAGGTCTCAGTCCCTGGGTGGTTGGGCAACTTCAAGGCAGCCTCTGTATGGTGGAGGTGCCTGGCAAGGGCGTTCTGCTCAGCCCATGGCAGTCAGGAAGCAGGAAGAGCTGAGGAGAGAGAGACTCCTCCTAGGTCACACTCCCAGTGACCCACCACCCGCTGGCCCACCCACTAACAGCACAGTCAGCCACGGACTCACAGATGCATTAGTCTTCTGGCCAGCATTGTGCTCTTGTGATCCAGTCACCTTCCCACCTGCAAATATGTGAGGCTTCTGAGGAAAATCTTAGGTCTGAGTTTTAAAAATACCTTTATTTTCTACTTTATTTTGATTATCAACAAAGAGCATGAGTAGTAGTTCCATTTAGCGTTCAAATATCACAAAAACAAGATAAAAATTTATAGCTACATGGAAAGGTAAGGACCAAGTAAATGACTGTGCAAGACAATTAAATAAAAATAAGTTAACAGAGTTCAACACGTTTATTTTGGAATTTGCTATAGTTTGGATTATTTTTTCTTGTGGTACCAAGGATTGAACTCAGGACCTTGCACTTACCAGGCAAGCACTTATTCTACTGAGCTATCTCTCCAGTCCTATAGTTTAGATGTTAAATGTTCCCAAAGTGTCACATTTCCTAGCTTAGCACCCACTGGTAAGTGATAAAACCTTTGGTCTGCAGGACCAAGTGGGAGGTCCTGAGGTCATGGAGGGCATGTACAATTTTCTTAAATTTTATTTCTTTAGTCTTCTTAGCCAAGGAGTGAGTGGTTTTGTTGCAGTACACGACCCTGCCATCATGTGTTGCCCTGTGACAGGCTAAAGTCAGCAGATTATCAGTCATGAACTGGGACTTAAGCACCATGAGCTCCACTGAATTTTTTCTTTGTAAATTGACTTATCACAAATATTTGCTGTAGTGATGGAAATCTGACTGACATAGAATTCCGTGGCTCCAATGCAGTATTTCTCTTGTTAGATAATAAAATGGAACATAAAAAAATGAAACATAGTAGTTCAAAAATTAGGGACTTGTTGCTACTGATTTATTAAAATAATTTTTTGCATGAGATCATTCTGTAAAAGTTTGTCTCTTGCGCATATTTACTATTTGCAACACCTGAGTGAAATGTTAAGGCATTTACACTTCTGATATTTAAAAAATTGAACAGCATATTTTTATGTCTTTCATGTTAAACATCATTTAATTAAATAAATACTTTTCAAAATAATTCTTGAATTGCAGCTTTATACTATCACATCTTCATCTTTCTTAGTTGATGTCATTATCATCTTGAAAACTGTCATGATCTGTATCAGACTCAGCACACACAAAGTTGTCTCCCTCTTTCTATCCTCATTCCTCTCCAGTTTATTCTCTACATTGTAATTGGAGTAAATATTCTTAAAATTTAAGTCACAAAGTTGCTCTTCTTATTCTCCATTTGTTGCTCATTTCACTCAGCAAAAATTCAAAGTCAATAACCTCACCTCCAATGTATTGTTAACATTAAAATTAATTTATAAATAATAATTATGCATTTATGGAGTGTTATATGAGCCACACGGAATACTGATATCATAGGAACAGTGATGTCCACCACTTTACATGTTTATCTTGTTGTCTTTGTAATAAGAATATTTACAATCTACTACTAATTTTGAAATTTAGACTACTTGTTAACATCTATGGTCACCATATTATGCTGCAGATCTTGAAACTTAGTTCTTTTGGCTAATGAAATTTTATATCTTGTTGTACCAGGCTCTTGTTGTCATTTTTGTTTTTGTTCCTGATTGCTTAGTAACATTGCAGTACAAATCCTGTAAATTATTTATCACTCATGACTTGATGAGGTGACAGGTGATTAGACAGACATTTCATTCTACCAGTATTTCTTTGAAGAAAGAATAATCCTCCCACCCTACACAGTGGGGCTTTGTATATGTCTGTATACACATCTTCAAAATGGAAGCAGTCACAATTTTCACTTTCTCCTGATTCAGGCCTTCAACTTCAGCTACAAGTAAGAGGACTTTCAACTCTTTCTGGATACACATAGCTCTGTATGTGTGTTGCACAGATCTTTCTGTGCTCCATGCACTATTCAAAGCCACTAGGAACATCATAATCTTCACATTGTGCTTTGAAGTCTGCCTCTTGTTTACCACAACAGCTATCTGTGCCTCACACAGCTGTGATCTTAAAGTAAAAAACCTGCTTTCAGCCAATGTCTTTAAGATAATACTTTTCCTACTGAACATACTCTGAATCATTCTAATAAGTAAAAGGCTGCTCATGAGCATTGTTCAGGAAGTTACTGGATAGATCAATGTGTGAATACACTTTGGAGGCATGTTAAAGGCTGCTCCCTTTCAAGACTACTGTGGGGCCAGGAGGCTGCTATGAGAATTGCACAGGTCAAAATAGCACACACCTTTTGGTCCTTACTGAGAGTTAGCCATTCTTCTTCAATAGATTTTTCTCAGTGTGTTGGAGGGTTGTGATTAGCTTCTAGAGTTTCAGAGTTAATTTTGATGGTCCTTAATGGTATTTTCTTTGTTTTTATGGAGAAGCAACTTTTGGAGATTCTCACCAGCCATTCTGAAAATTATGCACTCTGATATTTTGTATGATTTTATTGTTGTTATTATTAGTATTGATATTATTTTCAGTTGTCTAATGGGACACAACATAGGCAACAGAACCTGCAAATTTAAAGCTGGGGATTTGATCTCCCCTGAAGGCTGTCTTACTTACTACTGGACAAGTCTTCCTTTACACCCTATCTGCAAAAACCTTAATCACTACGTCTTCTGAAGTGCTGAGATATTTAACTCCTGATCATTTCCTACAACATAGATGACAGAAACATCCAAGGATCATAATGTCTATGGGATAGCACTGTTTACATTTCATCTGGAGTTGCTGAGAGAATAAAACTTCTGGAAATCTGAGTGAATGCATTTGTGCTCTTCCAACACATCACTTTTTTCCAAATCCAAGTATGATTTCAAGAACTTAGAGGATGTAGTATAAGAGCAATAAGTATAGTTTTGGCAATAGCTTGGGCTGGTATAGTCCCAAGGATTTTTCTTTCATTCTTTTTTTACTTCAACCTTGAAATTATCAGTTCTAGTAACTATGATGTTGTAACCACAGGTCCGTGATCACGACTGTACCACAGGTCTTTTTGGTTGAACTGAGTCCTTCAGAGTAATAATTATCATTTAGGTACAGGCATGTGAGAATAACTTATGTTTAAGAAATACAATTTAGTAGATTAGTGACTAAAGTATTGCAAATACCATGAAACAAATAATGCGAAGGGAAAGGTGTGAAATAAAATCAAAATCACCTCATAATCTGAATTTGCATATTTTTAAGTTATACTGAGCTGATAGAACTGTGTCTGGTTTACCGTGTCATTCTTTTTTTTGTGTGTTATATTCAAACATAGAAGTTAGGTCACCTCATGTATCAGTAGTAAACTAATATTTTTTAAGTGATAAAACTCTTCTGGCAAAAATTATTGCATCAAGTTTGATACACTCCCTCAGCTGTGTTTCTAAATTACTTTTTTTGAAAGATAAATATGGTTTTCAATGCAAAAAATAATGCTGTGTTTAACCATTGCTGCAGATGCATCAATACAATTTTAATTAAGAACCTCTAGGGTGTTGTGGAAAAAATCTAATCAGAAAATCCTTGGAACCTGTATGTAACCAAACCACCCCCAGGAGATGTTTCAAGTTTGTTTTCTATCTTCTCTTCAGGCAAGTGGTGGACCACAGTTCCTTGCTGGTGTATATTTGTTGTATTCAGCTATATAATTGCAAATGTTAATCATATATTTCTAAATTGTTCTAACAATACTATTTTTATGTAAGGCCTCCTACTTTGTTTTTGTTTTAATTATGCAATGAATGGCATTTTTAAAAAATATAATATTAATATATTTCAATTCATGACAATACTTGTTTCTATAATGAATAGACAAGTCTACTAGTATTATCACCATTATTTGCAATCACGGGAATAGTTAAATTGACCAGAGAATAAAACTCATAATCATAATTTGGCAATTGTAGGATAATGTTATTTAACTCTTAATGTAGTTATAATGTCAAAGGACATACGATGTTTAGATACTTTAGAAATTATTAGGCATAATTTGATTATAATATTACATGAATAGCTTTAATATTAAACTCAATATACTTACTGGAAACTTGCTTGTGTGCAGAAATACAATAGACTCTTGAATAGAAAACTATTTTATAAATAAATATTTTTAAAAATAAAATGTATTCTTTCTAGAATAAGCTAAAAGATTAATAATATTGTATGTATTATGAATATGTTCACATCCCAAATATACACCTTCAAAAGCAAACAGTTCAATATAATTGTTAAGATAGTGTGTTTTAAAATACATCAATATTTTGGTCACAACACATTCAAGGGTCATTAAAATATACAGTGAATGTTTAAATTTCAAAAATTGATTCATGTAAAAGATACATTGCCTTTAAATCACCTTCAGATTTTCCCCATCACTTTGGACACTTATCCCCTACTTCTTGCAAATTTCTGAAGAAATTCCAGAAGTCCTGTTTGTGTCTTTACAAAGTATGATAAAAATATGATGAGTAGTGCTTCTGAGTGGCATCCAGGGGGAAGGCAGTCTTGTCACGACATGATGCTGCATCCTCATCCACCTCATTCACTAGATCTGATGCAGTGTGACATCGACTCTTCCTCACAGTCAAAGTGGTCGTGAAAGTTCAACGTTTTGAGTTGATTCAGGTCCTTGAGGTAGCCATATTGGTGCAACTAAAGAAACTCATGAAAGAGGATTTCCAGGACTGCTTTGTGATATGGTAAGAAGGATGGGATAAGTGTGTTTGAAGCACAGGGGGGTATTTTGAGGGAGATTTGTTAGAAACTTAACTATTCCATGTAGTTTTTAATCTAACTTGAATGTGGTTCCATCTCAATTGTTTAATACTCTTGTTATAGGATTTCATAGGGTAGATTTTCAAATCTTTGTTCCTATTATAACATGGTTAAACTTCATACCTGAAACATTGCGTAAGAATGTTCTTAAATCAGTGAGTTCACATATGTACTGCAGTATGAATTTTCTTATAGCAAAAATAAGATGACATAGAAAAACTTTATAGCATACTGTAAAATTGAAAGGTTTTAGAAACAGCATTATTAATTCAAACTATTTTTAATTTAAAACTGTATATGCCAGCCATTTATGATTGTCATATTTGAAGAAATGAGGATAGTACAGCACTTAGTTTTATTGAGAGGGATAAGAAATACAGAAGAGATGTTCCTTGTGTGTAACTTCCTTTTATGTTTCTATTTTAAGAGAATAAAAGTATTGTTTTTCTATTCCAGAAGTAATTTAAACCCATAATGCATGAAAATTTTAATTCACTAAGCTTATAATGATTTTGTCATCATTTTCTTACATAAAAGAAAGTTATATAAACAATTTCAAGCTTAAAGCAAAGCAAAACAAATTGCAGATATAAAAAGGGAAATTTTTTGTTGTACTGTGATTTAAATTGTTGCCTAGTCAATATCAAATGTGGATTTAGGTAATTATGTTTTGAGAAACTTAAAGGTAATACTTTTGGGAAAAATCAATGATATAATGTACATATAGCTACTTGAGTTATCATTCATGGAAGATAAGAAACCATGTGGAAGTAGTAGGGCACACACTACTTCATTATCTCAAATTCTAGTAATAGAATGTAACAATGGAAATGATAGCACTGAAAGTTAATAAAATACAAAGAACTATTTATTATGGAAGTATTCCAGAAAAAAAAGAAATGGAATTGAATGCTACATTTGTGCCATCAAAATGTAATTTTCAAAGTTCTGAGCAAATCGTATCTGACTTGTGTCCCCAAGCATTGGGTAGGAGAGCATTAGTGAGACCTCAATTTTCTTATACAGTATTTTCAACTTATGTAGATAATTATTCTAAAAGCAAGGTGTTCCAAATAGCTCAGTTGAATATATAAGAATATTCTTTAAACTCAAAAATTAATCCTGAGTCTCCTATAGCTCAACATAACGGCATGGCTTTACTTCCTATACTTCATTTTTATACTTTTCTGCTGGATGATTAAGACCAAGGTAAAGCAGGACATATGCAACAAGAGTTGTAGATTTTCAGTCTGATAAGGTCAGTGAAGTGGAAGACCCAATACTATTATGGACTACTGGACTCTTTAAGAATATTTTGCTGAGTTAACAAACCTATAATATTCAAATAACGGAACTTATCAAAAGAAGAGGATACGGATGAATGTCCATTTTGTATATGTGTTCAAAATGGTTAGGATAGATATATAGTTATATTCTCTTAATGAATAGAGGGATTTGTTCTAATAGTATTTATAAATAGGATATCATGTCCGCATCCTGTACAGCAATTAACCACTAGGAAGAATTTATGTAATGTGTTAATTATTGAATCTGTCCTACCAATTTGGTTTGAAACTCTCTCATTGCTACTTGTTTCTCAATAATATTATAGGAAAGAAAGAATTAATCCTGATCAGAAATGACCAATGCAGTAGCTCTTTGAAAGTTTGCTTCTATATACCCTTGGGATACCATGTAATGTACAGTATTTCCCAAACTGCATTGATAGAAGAATGTATTGATGTGCTCCAACTTGTGTTATTTGTCATTTTATTGATGAGGAAGAACAATGAGTTCATTTTGGATGTTAATTGAAAACATAGCAGATTCAAAATTTTCCTGTTTTAACTAAAATAATATCCATTTAAACTTTGTCAGTTTCTTAGATTGAGTTTTTCTATTACCTTAGTCATCAACACTAGTTTTGCTTTTAACATAAAGTTCATGTTTTGCATAGAAAAACAAGATTTTAATTATTTTCTCATACATGTTAGTGATTACAGAATAGAGAGTAAATACAAACATGGTCAAACTGGGATGCAATTATTAAGTGCATTTTGGATTTTCTTGTAATTAAAGGTTTGTACAGTGCATGTGATTTAAATATGAACCTTACTTCAAAGCCATAGGCCCATGTATCGTGGTTTCTTCTTTGATTTTTTTTTTTTTCTAATTTAGAAGTCCTGAGCTTCCTCTCAAAGTCTGTTCTACTGGTGCCTTTTTATACCACAGATCTTAACAAGTCCAATCTTTCAATTTAAGGGGGGAAATGTTGGGATTACTATTGATTTCTGTTTTTTTTTTTCCCTCACAATCATCATTATAATATGTGGGGAAATTAATTACTTTCCAGAATGAGATAACTTCTCAGTTCCATTCCTGTTATCTTGATCTGAATAACAATCTTTTCCTAACTTTGTTGTACCCAACCTTTCTTCCCTGTTATCCTTCAATCATTTCTCAGTACAGAAACAAGAATGATTTAAAGATACAGAACTGAAGTTAGGTTGCCTTATTTTGAGATCAGTGTCTTTGAATAGCTTATAATTTACTCAATGTGGTAGCAAAAAAATTTTGATAAGCCTTGCAACACTTTGTACCCATTTATTTTTGCTATTTCTAGGGGAGTAGTTTTCAGTTGGAAAACGATTTACTTCCAGAAGTTATCTGAGATTTTTATTTTATGGTCACTGTTAGGTACTTGCATGTGTGCTTACATTTCTCAGTGTGTGTGCACGTGTGTGGTTAGAGTCCAGGGATGTTGCTATATATTCAACCGTGTCCAAAATAATTCTTCACAACAACAAAAAAATTGTTGAATCTAAAATATTAGCATTTGAGGGCTGGCCTGATAGCTCAGTGGACTAAAGCACCTGCTTAGACAGAGCACAGTGGCCAGGGTTTGGTCTCTGGCATGCCATGCCAGCCCCACCCATGGGGCACAGTGAGATGGCAATTGAAACTGGGCATGGTGGTGCCCATGTGTAATGCCAGCACTTGGGAAGCTGAAAACAGGAAAATCACTATGAGTCCAATCTACATAGTGAGACCCTGCAGACCCTGTAGACGTTGTCCTAAAAAAAAAAAAATAGCATTTGAGAATCATAGATGTAAAACCTAATTTCTAAGCAATCTTCTTTCTCTCTCTTCCTAGACTCTTCCTTCTGCCTTTTCCTGTGGCAACCTTGTTTGACCTTTGAAAACATGGATGTGAAGACCTCACATTCTTTTCACTTTCTTTTTCCTTGTCCTCAAATATATTCCCTGTAGAAATTCATCAAGTTTTCTCTTTGTCTCCCTCCACTCTCTCTTAAAATTTCCTGAAATGATTCAATTTTCTTTGATTATCTGATATAAATTAGTATGTTTCTGTATTCCTTCTCCTCTACCAGATTTTATGGGCCTTAATATTGTCTGATAGCTGTACATTTTTGTTTGTGTGTCCCCTTAGAATTAGAATGTTAATTCCTATTGAGTGATAATTTTTCTGTTTTATTTCAGTTCCCCTCAAAAAAAAAAAAGAAAAAAAAAAACAATGGCTGGCATATAGAGGCTAGTTAATAAGTACTTGTAGAAATTATAATTTTAAACAAACAATAGAGGATATCAAGTGTTTTGATGACATGTAAGATAAACTTTAAATTCAACCATTGGTTGATCTGATTCCCAAATGTCACAGACTTATATCTGAATATTTTGATGAAAAGAGTGGTGTTTGACTGTAAACTTTAGAAAGAGGACATTTTATGTTCATCAAAAGCCTTGTTATTAAATGTGCTCTTGGGAAAGTGCCTCATATGGCAATGAAGCCTCATACGGTAAAGAAGGAGTCAGAGGAAATTCAGGTGGGTGAGTTCAACAGGTACGGGACATGTAAGTGACCACAAGTCTCCAAATTTGTTGAATGTGAAAGGAGATAATCTATTTAAGCATTTTACATCAAGGAATAACATTAGCATATATGGACTTTACAATGGTAAAAATTGTTGGAAAATGGGTACTAAGCTGAGGGAAAAGCCTAGCAGATTAACTAAGAGACAGTCCTAGTAAATAGAAGAGCTGTCCATGCCTTTGCATATGATATTCTTTATATGCCTACATATTTTTAAAAGTTTCTAAACTTAACATTATTTTTATAAGAAACTAAAATGTTTTAAATTTGTATAATTAATAGATTTGAATGTAAAGAAAGTCTGCCTTAGAAAGTAGTGTTATAGTTAGCTGAGATAAGTAGAAATACTGTAGGCAGTCAGGTAGGACTGAGTCTTCCAGAGAACCAGGACAGAAGACAAAACCTATTACATCTGTCACTGTAGACACTTCCTTTTTAGGCCAGGTCTCAGATTGAAGACAAAATGACCAGGCCTAAGATAAGTGGTAGTAACTGATCTAATAAGGTCACGATGAACATCAGTCTCTTCCCACTTGACCAATATTACCTATACATAAAATGTTATTGATTGAGCATAGCCATCACCCTTGTTGTAGTCATATATTAATGCTCTGTTAGACTTCCCCTAAAAAGCCAGGTCCTTGACAACTCACTCAGGACCCCTCCTGTCTTTCTCTCAGGATCTTGTGTCTCTACTTCCAATAAATATTTCCCACTCTTAACCTCTTTTTTCCTTAGAATTCATTCTTCAACTTTGGGGAACATGAACATGGTATTATTGGTCACATAGCAGGTTGGGAGTTACAATATTTCCTCTATAACATTTAGAGGTCCTATATAACTTCTGTATCAGTAGGTTCAGGGTTCTAATCATCATAGATGAGGTGATAATCTATGAATCACTGCGGTTCATAAAGTGAGAGTCATATGAGATCAATTAAAATTTAGAAACTCTAAGATTTTGGAGTCAACAAGCAGCACGACTACACTTAGAGTCTTTATATCCTATGTTCCCAGTGTTACAGCTTTTTAAACTGGAGATCATTAACCAGAGAAATTGTTTTGATTTTCATTCACCATATAAATTGTAGGAGCCGAGATTTGGCTTTCTAGCTAGGAGTTTAATCTACTACAAACTTCAAGTGATTTATCTGTTTAGAAAAGCAAGAGACAGACCCTCAAACTACTTCATTATAATTCACAGATTCTTAACTTAATATTGATTCATACTAGAGTAGAACCAGAACATACAGATTTTGTAAAAGGAACTTTAGTATTATATGATACTATTGGACAGAAATGCTTTTGAGAAGCCTACTATCTAGGCTATCATAATTTATACACATAAAAATTAGATTGGTGGAAGACAATTATTTCACAATTACTGAAAGTTCTTGTCTCAATAGATTTAATAAAAATGCACACCTAGTTTTATATTTTATCAGCCTCAATGTGAATTCTCTGTGAAGTTGCTAACCAAAATTGACAATGTTCTTTTATGTAGTAGTCAAATTTATTTAATAATGACTAAGATACTATAACTAAAGAACATAAAATTTCATCATTAGAAATAACATTTTTAGGATGTTTCTTATGCAAAACTTTGTTTATACACTTTTATATATGATATCTGACACTGAGATTGCTTTTAATTATGAAAATTTATTCATTATTGTTTTACTAATTTAGCTAAAATAATCTCTCCTAGTAATGATTTCCATAGAACTTTTAAAATTTGGAATATAAAAGCTTTTCCTTGTTAGAAAATAATTATATAAGTATGACAAATATCTCTAGATTAAATTTAAAATATGATGCACAATTTTAATTAATTAATTAATTAATCAATATTGGAGACAATTTTTTGCATCAGAATATAAAATGAATATGGAGACAAAGACAAAAAATTAATATGTAAAAACTGTGTCATCATTCTTTTGCTATGGCTTCATGTTTGTTTTTTGTCAGAGTTGTTAATCATTGTCATGTTTATTTTTGTTTCTTTAGAAGTATTTCAAATTGATTTGAATTAAACATTCATTTCTTCTCATGTCACTGCTAAACAACATTTTTATTTATTTATTTATTTATTTATTTATTTATTTTTTGTTGTATCAGGTGTCAAGCTTGGGACCTTGAGCTTTCCAGGCAGTAGTTTAAGCTGCTGAGCAATCTCCCTGGCCCAACAACATTTTTGTTTATCATAAATTGGCTATTTATTATAGGATGTGCACCTATGGCATAATCCCATAATACTAGAATATTTAAGATATTGATCAAAATACTGAAATCCAGATAAATGAGGGTTACGTGTATCATAATTAATAGTTAAACTGGTCTGCATTCTATCAGTTAATTTTGTATACTTGGAAAGCTTTTCTTGCGTTCTTCTATTCTTGGAATGCTCCCTCCATCAATGCTTTCTCTTATGTCTTTAAGAAGTGCTTTCTAAAAAGTGTAATGACAACAAAATAATAGCTGCAATTTGCTTTTGTGCCTGACTAGCAGCTGTTAAAAAAGTTACCCAGTTTAGCATTGGCCTTTGCTTCAGATGATCTCCAGGATGTACCTCTCACCCTCATATTTACACTCTCTCTCTTTCTTTCCTTGTCTTCTCATTTAAGTCTCTTTGTCTCACTTAATGTTCTTTTTCTGTTTCATTCCTTCAGACTGCATTTTCAGATCAATCCGTAGTCACTGCACAAATGCTCTATGACTGTCAATGATGGTTACATCTTCCACAGGACCCTTGGACACTTCACTCCTGTTGGTGATGTCTACTTTTGGGATAAGAAGCATCTAGCATTTTTAGGAATTTTATTTTCGATCAGCGACAACTTTAACCTGATCTCAGTAGAAAAAAAGCACATAACCATTGAGAATAAGTTTTTAAGTAAAAGGAGACTTTTATGGATTATTTCATTCATATGTAAATGTAAAGGAAAATGATGTTTCACATTGTTAATGAAATACTAAACCAGTACATGCCATAACTCTTGGTGTTATCTTCATCCTATAATCAATTGAAACAAAGTTAAATAAGACACAATCTTACTGATGCATAGGCTAAATAATTTAATACAACAATTTTAGCTTGCAAATTCTTTTATACTGGTATTGGAGTCAACAAAAAGACAAAAAGGGGAAATGATAATAAGCAGGGTAAAGGGTTGAGAAGCTGTAACCTTTGAGGACAAACATCTTTCTCTCTGTACCTCAAACACTTTAGCTTTGGCTGTGTGAAAATCATCCAGAAGAACATAGTGCTACTCATCTCATAGCTAAAGAATACCTGAGTGTCTCATGGGAGACACTGGAGCCATTACAGCGGTGGAGTTAATGATATACCACATAATCTTAGTGCATTAGTATTAAGTTGTAATCAGTGTAACCCAATGAGTGCCTGAGATCTTTACTGATTTTTCAAGCATAAGGCAAGATATTGTTGATCTTCCACTTACAAGTTTTTGCATAAAATCCACATATTTTTGTGGTTGGAATGAACTTCAGAACTAAGTAGAAAGGCAATAGTGGGAAACACAATTCCAGCTTAGCTAAATGAACTGTACAAATCCACTCATCCACATACAATTAGTGTTTAACTTATACAATTAGTGTTTAACTTATACAATTACAAGTCTAAGTATTTATGAATCATGATGGATCACAAGAGACAAGAGAAAATCATGTGGGGTGGGCCTCACCATCTAAGAAATGAATATTCACAACTTCCTTGTAATGGTTTGAGTCTTTGGTTCCAGAATGAATTCTCATTGCGGTGCTGTATGAAGAGGCCAATAAATCCAAACCTGTTCACTAAAACATGTAGGAAAATCCTGAAATTTCCTAATTTCTGTGTACAAAACAAGAAAAGAGAAATCAAACACCAAAGACACATTTATTGGCTTGGGAATCTTTATATTTATATGTTACATATAAAAATTATAATATATATATATATATATATGTATATGGTTGTGATGAGTTAATGTAAAACTAAATGTAAAAAATTACTCTGTTCAACTTTCTGTGACCCTGCTTCCTTGTAAGACTGCAAGGAGGCTTGGTGTACTGTCGATAAATCATCAATAGATTGAGAGTTCCTGGAAAGACCTACAAAATAAATCAAAGTAAAGGTTGAAATGTTTCTAATTGTACAAAATAATTAAGGTGTTGCTAGCCAATGAAAAAGGTACTGTGAGGGGTAGGGAAGATGTCTCAGTGGAATAAGCGCTTCTCTGGCAAGTGCAAGGGCCTGAGTTCAATCTCTGGTTCAGCAAAAAAAAAAAAAAAAAAAGCTACTGTGGTAGCCAAGACCACATGTACACAGATATATGTTAAACAGGAACTAAACAATACTCCAAGAAAAAAATGTACACTGAATAATGGTCATGGTGTCTCTAAAGGTACTTTTCTGCATTAAATGACTAATTTGTGCATGGGCCAGAGATTCGATCCTCGGCCTTACCATACCTGCCCTAACCCGAGGGTGCATTGAGACTGTGATTGAGACTGGGCATGGTGGCACGCGCCTGTAATTCTAGCCCTTGGGAAACTGTAAACAGGAGAATCACTATGAGTCCAATCTATTAGTGAGTCACTGAATACCCTGTAGAGCTTTCCCTAAAAATACAGAAAAAAAAAAAAAAAAGACAAATTTGTTTGCCAAACAGGAAGTGGTTTTTAGCTTTAAAACCTCTATACTTCTGGTTGTTTGTCCTTTCCTGTATGAGTATGGTCAAGCTGTCCTGGGCCTGGTAATAAGAAGCTCATAAATTTTAATATTGGATGCTTGTTTGGTTTCTATGTTGAGAAGCCATAACATTTGGGGGCTCTTTTGGGATCCCTTTAACTGGGATCAAATAGAAATCAGCCTTTTTTTTTTTTTTTTTTTTTTTTGAGAACTGTAATCTGGGGAGATTCTTCAGTCCCGGACTTATACAGGTCTCTGAAAGTTTTCAAATTGTTTTTTGATTCAGACAATATAAGCCATTTGGAACCTCGTGCCAGTAAGAGACTTTTTTTTTCTGTTTGGGCACCCCTTGGTGAATCACAGGAGGAGTTGGATGCAACACATGTTCCCTGGACTCTGCTCCCCACCTCCATGATGGTGGACCTGAGCACTGGATTTGTCTTTGCTCTCATTTTGTCTTTATTGTTTGTCTGTTGGTTGTGTCATCTTGTAATTATGGGTCAGACTGCTTCTGCATCTTGTCGCTGTTGCAGTGCATTCTTGACCATTTCCAGGATTTCAGACAATGAGCCTCAGGATCCCCATGGGCCAGGCCCTCTTAACAAGGCCTGCCTGGCCTCTGTGGCTGTGAGCCACTTCTGGGTGGTTTTTGGCACCACAAGCTGATTTCAGCTACCTACCCCAAAGTGGCTAAAGGAACAAAATGCTGCAGTGTGAAAAGAAACAACAGAACTTACTCTGAGCTAGGTACGATTTGATTGGATTTTGTTCTTCTCTCAAGGTTGATGTTGGTGGGCCCTGCTTCCAGACATGAATGTTGTGTCAATCTATCCCAGATGAGTATTCCTGAGATATTATTGACATATTATTTCTCTCACTGAAAGAATCTCTTTTCTCATAGATAAATATTCCTGGATTCATTTTTCTCTCAGGCTTGTAGCCCCATGAGGTTTGTTTTCTTCACTTGTTTTAAATTTGTTGCAGGGGGAGCCCTGTGTTGCCTTACCAGGGAACCTATGGAAATATTGGCAGTTTGCTTTGGTTTGTAATCCAGGCAAGAGTCTAAATTAACAAAACAAAAAAAAAGAAGAAAACAAAATTTTCCTGTGATGTTGTTGCCCATTCGTTTGTTTGTCTAAATTCTTAGTCCTCTGTCTGCAATGTGCCCTTGTGCCCTGCTTGCACCAGGGGTTAATCATCAAGTCCATAGCTTGGGCTAGGGCAATGCCATTAGCTCTGTACTTCTTTCCCATCTAGCATTTTGTGACAGTCTACCTGGAAATGCAGAAGAGTGCAAACCTAGCTCAGGTGCCCTATTGCATTGTGGTTATTGCTCCTGTGTCAAATTACATTAGTGTTCAGTTTCACCTATGTGTGTGTGTGTGTAGATTAAGAGGGGACACCACAGAGACCTTTGATATGACCAGAACAGTAGAGAGCAAACTGACTGTCCTGGCCTCATTATTCAGAGCTTTGATGGGTGCTGAGGTGAATATGGGGAATGCTTTTGCGATTTCTACTGGCTCACCCTGGGTGCTGTGGTGCCCGGGGAGCCTCAGCCATGGGTGCTGCTCTTGCTTCATCTTCTGGGTTTTCTCTCCTTTTCTCTACCTCCTCCTCTGTTGAGTTGATGGCAGGGTAACAGAAGCCCACAGAGCTCACTAGTTCAGCTCACCCGCCCTTAATTGTCTTATCTTTTCTAGGGAGGTTTACTGCTCACCTCGCCCTGGCTCCAGCCTACTCACAGCTGCTCTCTGGCTGTGGCCCCAAGAAGGTGATTCTGAGTCCCTGCCCACAGCCTGTGCTTCTTCTGGTTGTCTTCTCCAAACTGAAAAAGTAAAAAGTCTGCAGGAATAGCTTACTGCCAGACGCAGTCCTAGCCCAGGCCCGGTGAGTATGTGGGAGAGCTTCCGGTTACCCTGCCCTGGCGGGACCTACCACTGGTCCCAGCCCAGGCACAGCATGGGTGAGACCCTATTCCACCCCCTTAGACGCCCCCCACCGCTCTGCAGCACCTCCCCCAACGCGCCTGCCCAGTAGGAATTTCTGCCGCATACCGGGAATCCCCAGACCCAGGCCTAGCCCAGGCCAGGTGAGCGTGTGGGAGAGCTTCCCAGTACCCAGCGCAGGTGGGACCTACTATTGGTTACAGCCCAGGCGCACTGTGGGTGAAACCCTCTTCCACCCTCTCGGGACACCCCCATCAATCCCTGGTACCCACACACAGCCTGCATACAAGGTAGGAATTTCTGCCACTTTCCTGGAACACACAGATACAGTACTAGCCCAGGCCCAGTGAGTGTGTGGGAGAGCTGCCTCTCCCACCTACTCCACCTTGTCCCCTCCAGGCTCAGTTCAACCCTGCAGCTGCAATTCCTGCAGAGACTGTAGAGGATAGAACCACACAGCTAGTCCAGGAACAGAAAATCCTGCCAGAGGGGCACAACAGGTTCACCCCCAAGGGCAGCAGCAGTAAGGAGCTGAGCACAGTAGCCAGACCTAAACCTGGCACAGCTGGATAAATACAAGCATTGTAGATCTGAACCTGAACTTCAGTACGTGCTAAGGTTATAACTGCAACAAAGATCTAAAAAAAGGCCAGAAGAAAGTGCTACACAAAATGAGGAGAAGGAACAAAATGCAACCTCAGAACCCAAGCCCACCCGTATTAAGTGCAGAGGACACTAACACAGAACAAGGTGGGAATCACACAGCTGAAAGCAATGAAACAATGGCTTCTGATATAAACAGGTGCAGAAATGGTATAGAGGAATTCAAAATGGAAATTAAAAAAAGAAATCCCTTAATTAATAACATCTGCACTAAAGAATCAAATGCAGAAACATATGGAGGAAAACCAATGCCCAACCAGAACAAGTGCAGAGGACACTAGCCTGGCTCAAGTGCATGAATTAATAGTGAAGATAGTAAATAAGCAACAACAGAAAGTTATAGAGAAACTCAGAGCACAATACTTTTCTGAAATAGAAAAAGAATTCTCAGAACTCATAGCATCTGAAGTAAAGAAGTAACTATGGAAACATAAGGAGGAAACCCACTCTGAAAAAAACACTACAGTAAAAGAATTTATAACTGCTTCTAAAGAAGACATTGATAAAAAAAAATAGAGGAGATAAGAAAAATGATGGATTCCTTGAATGAGCAATACAGGAAAGAAACAGATTTCATGAAGCAGAGTCAAAGAGATATAGAGGAAATTAAAATTTCAATCACAAGTTTGCAAAACTGTTTAAGTGAAAGTGAAGACAGAGTTTCAGATCTTGAAGATGCTGGTGCAGCTAGTGAAAAGGTAAGACAGGATCTCTTAAAAACAATTAGGATGCAGGAAAGAATAATCCATCACCTGCAAGATGCAAAGATGAACAATGTGAGACTAATAGGCATCAATGAGAAAGAAGGTCAATACAAATGACATTAAAAAAATATGGACAGAAGTAATAGCAGAAAGCTTCCCAAATATGAGGAAACAATCTGACATTCAGGTAACTGAAGCATACAGAATGCCAAGTACCTTCAATCCAATGAAAAACACACCGAGGCATATAAGAGTCAAGATCCCAGAAATTCAGCACAAGAATACTACACTGAAAGTCACTAGAGAAAAGAAGCAGATCACATTCAAAAGAAAACCCATCAGAATTATGGCCGACTTCTCTTCACAAACCATGAAGGCAAGAAGAGCATGGAGCAGAGTACTTCAAGTCCTCTATGAAAACAAATTCCAGCCCAGACTACTATACCCTGCAAAACTCTCTTTCAAGTTTGATGAAGAAGTGAAATACTTTCATGACAAAGAACAGCTAAGGAATTTCGAGATGACAAAGCCAACCCTACATAGGCACCTGAAAGAAGTTCTAGAGAGGGATCAAAATGATCAGAACTCCACGAATGAGATCAGAAGGAACCAACTAAATAGGGCAAGCAATTAAACACAGGAGAAAAAGGAGTAAACGAGAACAGGTAAATAACATGTCAATCATAAGTCAATACATCTCAATTCTAACCATCAGTGTCAATGGACTCAATTCACCAATTAAGAGAAATAGACTGGCACATTGGATTAGGAAACAAAATCCAACACTATGCTGTACACAAGAAACACATTTAATTCATAAAGACATTCATAGGCTGAAAGTCAAAGGATGAAACACAATACTACATGCCCCAGCACCTCAGAAAAAAGCAGGAGTAGCAATCCTACTCTCAGACAGTCTCAACTTCAAACCAACAAAGATCAAGTGAAATAAAGAAGGCCACTATATTCTGGTTGGGGGAAAAATTCAAGAGGAAGAGGTAACACTCATAAATATGTATGCAAGAAATATGGGAGCACCCAGCTATATAAAACAAATCTTGAGGGACATGAAATATCTAATATCCAATGCCACAATTTTATTTTATTTTATTTTTTTTTGCAGAACTGGGGATTGAACTCAGGCCCTTGCACTTGCCAGGGAAGCTCCTAGTCTGCTGAGCCATCTCCCTGGCCCCCAATGCCACAATTTTAACAGGAGAACTTAACACCACCTTATCTCCAAAAGATAGGTCAACGAGACAAAAACTTAGCAAAGAAATGACAGAACTGAAGCAGAGCTTGAAACAAATGGACTTGGTGGACATATACAGAGTGTTCCACCCAAACACAGCTGAATGCTCATTTTTCTCAGCTGCACATGGGTCATTTTCTAAGATTGACCCCATTCTGGTCCATAGGTCATGCTTAAGTATATGTAACAAAACAGAAATTATCCCATGCACATTATCTGACCAGAGTGCAATGACAGTGGTAATAAATGACAAAAGAAACCAGAAAATAAACCTTAAATACATGGAAATTAAATGACACCCTTCTCAGCAACCAATGGGTCACAGATGAAACTAAACATGAAATTCAACAATATCTACAATTCAATGAAAATTCAAGTACAATTTATTGTAATTTATGGGATACGATGAAAGCATATCTCAGAGGGAAATTCATAGCTGTGAACTCACACATTAGGAAAACAGAACGGGAACAAATAACTACCCTAATGCTGCACCTTCAACAACTAGAAAAGGAAGAGCAAACTAAACCCAGAGCCCAAAGATGGGAGGAAATAATAAAGATAAGAGCAGAAATTAATTCAATTGAGACGAAGAAAACAATTCAAAGAAATAAAGCAAAAAGCTGGTTCTTTGAAAGATTAAATAAAATTGATAAGCCTCTAGCTAACCTCATCAAAAAAGGAGAGAAAAAATTCAAATACAAGCAATAAAGAATGTAAAGGGTGTAATTACCACAGGCCCAGCAGAAATTCAGAAGATTATCAATAGCTACTTTGAGAATCTTTACTCTCACTAATGGAAGACACAGAAGAATTGGACAGATTCCTAGAAAGGTACAAATTACCACAACTGAATCGACAAGATATAAGCACTCTGAGTAGCCCAATAACAGCCCATGAAATACGAGAGGTAATTAAAAACCTACCAGCAAAGAAAAGTCCAGGTCCAGATGGATTCAGAGCTTGCTTCTACAAGAAATTTACAGAATAGGTAGTCCCTATACTCCTCAAAATCTTCCATGAAACTGAAAAGGAAGCACTCCTCCCAAAATCATTCCTGGAGGCAAATATTATACTGATACCAAAGCCAGGGAAAGACACAACTAAGAAAGAGAACTACAGGCCGATCTCCCTCATGAACATAGATGCAGAAATCCTCAATAAAATGCTAGCAAATAGAATACAGCAAATCATAAAGAAGATCATACACCATAACAGGTAGGACTCATCTCAGGGATGCAAGGGTGGTTCAATATTCAAAAATCTATAAATGTAATATATTGTATCAATAGAGCGACAACTAAAAACCACATGATCATCTCCATTGATCCAGAAAAGGCTTTTGACAAAGTCCAACACTCATTCATGTTCAAAGTCCTACAGAAAATTGGAATAGTTTTCCTCTACTTCAGTCTGGAAAATGCCATTTATGAAAACTCAACAGCTAACATAATACTAAATTGGGAAAACCTGAAATTTTTTACTCTTAGATCTGGTACAAGACAAGGATGTCCTCTACCATCACTCCTATTCAATATATTTCTGGAATCATTAGCTACAATCATTAGACCAGAGAAAGAAATGAAAGAAATAAGAATAGGTAAAGAAGAAGCTAAATTATCCTTATTTGCAGATGACAGGATACTTTACTTGGAAGACTCAAAATATTCCACCAAGAAGCTACTAAAATTAGTAGAGAAATTCAGTACCATAGCAGGTTATAAAGTCAATACCCAAAAGTCAATAGCATTTGTCTACACAGACAACAAACACATTGAGAGGGAAATTATAGAAACAATACCTTTTACAATAGCACCGAGGAAAATAAAATACCGTGGAATTAACCTAACTAAAGAAGTCAAAGATCTTTTCAAGAAAAGTTACAGTACCATGAAAAAAGAGATTGTAGAGGATTTCAGAAAATGGAAAGATATTCCATGCTCCTGGATAGGAAGAACCAACTTTGTGACAATGGCCATACTTCAAAATTGCTGTACAGATTTAATGCAATCCCTATCAGACTACCACCAACATACCTCACAGACGTAGAGAAATCATTCCTCAAATTTATCTGGAACCAGAAAAGAACTAGAATAGCAAAGGCAATATTGGGCAATGAAAACAAGGCAGGAGACATTACAATTCCTGACTTGAAAATATACTACAAGGCTACTGTGATAAAATCAGCATGATAAAGGCAACAAAATACACCTGAGGATGAATGGAATAGATTAGAAGATACTGAAGCCCCTACGAACACATTCAACCACTGTATCTTTGACAAAGTGATGAAACATACTCACTGGAAGATAGCCTCTTTAACAAATGTTGCTGGAAAAACTGGCTCTCTACATGCCGAAAAGTAAAGCTTGACCCGGGTCTATCACCATGCAGTAAACTAAAGTCAAAATGGATTAAAGATCTAAACATTAAAGCAGAGACACTAAATCTCCTGGAAGAGAATGTAGAAGGAACTCTTGGAGACATAGGGATAGGCAAAGACTTCATGAACAAAAATCATATCGCACGGGAAATAGCTGAAAGAATTAATAACTGGGACCTGCTCTTACTGAGAAGTTTTTTCATGACAAAAGAAATTACAAACAAAGTTCATAGGCAACCCACAAATTTGGAAAAATTATGACAAATAAGTACTCAGACAAAGGTCTGCTCTCCAGAATTTATAAAGAACTAAAAAATACTAGGGTCTCAAAATTTAAAGAGCCAATCCAAAAATGGGCATCCGAGATGAACACATACTTCTCAGATGAAGAAATTAAAGAAGCAAATAAATATATGAAAAAATGCTCCACGTCACTCACCATCTGTGAAATGCAAATTAAGACAACATTGAGATATCATCTCACCCCAGAAAGAATGGCTATAATAAAGAAATCAACCAACAACAAATGTTATTGAGGCTGTGGGGAAAAAGGTACCTTTCTCCACTGCTGGTGGGAATGTAGACTGGTGCACCCATTATGGAAATCAGTATGGAGACTCCTTAGAAAAGTTGGACTGGAAATTCCATTTAAACCAGCTATTCCTCTATTGGGAATTTTCCCAGAGGATCTGAAAACATCTTATCATAGTGATATATGTTTGCCTATGTTTATAGCAGCACAATTTGTGATAGCCAAATCTTGGAAACAACCAAGATGCCCATCACCTGAGGAATGGATGAAAAAGATGTGGTATTTTTACACAATGGAGTTATTCAGCTATTAAGAAAGATAAACTTGAAGCCTTTATATTGAAGTGGATACCAGTTGAACACATACTCATAAGTGAGAATAACCAGACACACATGTGTAAATATCATATAGTTTCCCTAGTATAAGAGCTCAAAAGAAGAAATACAAATAGAAAGGTATAATACACATAAAGGGAAGCAGGATCTCTAGGACTAACTAATTAAGAGAGGGAAAGGAGAAGAGTTAGGAAACATGACAATGTCAAGACTTACAGGTATATGTAGAAGATGGGCAAGGCAATGATCCTGAGAATCTCCAGAAGATTTTTTTATTCTAGCAGTTAATTGGAAAGATTCTCATCTGACTACCTATATATACTGATACTTGTGAACTAAGCAACTGCACTGAAGATGGTAATTTGTAATAGTAGTTTCATGCTTGGAGTGCTTGTCATTCTGTTCTTCTGAATATGGGCTGCTTGTCATGACATTCCAGTTGCTGCTATGATGTCTCTTGGGTAGATGGTTGTTCAAAAAGAAGGGGGTGGTGAACGAAACCAGAGACATGAAAAGGAATATTGTGGGACTGTCCTGCTTCAAGTTTGTTTATGGTGAGATTTTTGGACTTATGTGTAAATATCATAAGTATATATTTTTATGCTTATTTTTAAAATATATTCTAATTGTTAAATTTTTTGATCACATTCTGTAAGGACTTAAAGTTCAACATATCAATACTTGATGAAAAATACCTGTTCCATATCATGCCTAAGATTTATGATATGCAGACAGATAGTGAGGTTAAGCTTAACTGCCTAAGTTGCATGATAATAACAATAAGCGTGTCTTCTGGGTGGTTAATTACCTCAGTTTACAGACCAAAATTAGAGAAAAAGGAGGGCTGCAAGGAAAGCCAACATTTTGGCCCTATCCTTCCAAGGTAAATTAAAACCCAGGACATATGAGAACTTGTACTGTAACGTCATGTAACTCAGTAGTGTCCCAAATTTTCTGATCAAGGAGATTTTGGAGCCAAAGAGGAAAGTGATTGATGATGTAGAGTGTGCCTAAGGAGAGTCACATGGAGAGAAAACATTCTCTCAGGCTTTCAC
>NW_004524627.1:3209555-3223318 GCF_000260255.1 Octodon degus | reverse complement strand
TTCTTTTCTTTCTTTCTTTCTTTCTTTCTTTCTTTCTTTCTTTCTTTCTTTCTTTCTTTCTTTCTTTCTTTCTTTCTTTCTTTTTTTGGAACCAGGGATTGAACTCAGGCCCTTGTGCTTGCCAGCGAAGCACTTATTCCACTGAGCCATCTCCCCAGCCCCTGTCTATATTTTCAATATAGACTCTAAAGCATGTTTTCTTCTGAGGTATCAGCTGGTCTATATTTCATGTGAAGCCAATATGAACAAAAAGTTATATGATATGTATGATAACTAAACTGGACATTTCATCATGACTGTTATAACTGTTACCTGTTAACATTCTACAGCGATGTAGTCATTGATGTGTCCATGGTTGATGAAAAAATAACAGTTCTCTGGTTATACTTTATATTTAAGGTGCTTAATTCTGCTCCCACCTAACTGGATCTGGTATGCTGTGTTGTATTTAAAGATAGATTATTTTGACCCAGGAATTCTTTACCTTTAATGGGAGGATCCAGAAGGGATGGGGGGACACAAGTGCGAGTGATGTGGACATAATGTCCCAAGGCTTCAAAATTTGTTTTACTGTTTTTGGAAAAGTTTTATCAAAAAATCTGGTTTCTTTTGGTAATAACAATCCTAACTTTTCTTTCTTACAGTGTATAGATAATTTGTTGTTAGCTATAACAGTCTTTCAGCTGTTTGTTCATGAGAAAGAAGGAGTTGCAATGAGATTCTTAACTCAGACCTTAGAGCTATGGAAGTGCCCTATGGCCTATCTGTCCAAAGACTGGACTATGTAGCTGCTGGGTGGTCATCATACTTACAGGCTGCTGCAGCAGTTGCTGTACTAGTAAAACAGGCTGACAAATTAACTCTGGGACAGAAGTTGAGCATGTTTGTGCCCTACGCAGTGGAGACACTGCTGTAGGGCCCTGGTAAAAGGTTGCTCTATGGCAGTAGGGTGGCCCAGTATCAGGCAGCCCTCCTTAAAGACTCATATCTAACTATTGAGACTATACAGGACATTAATCCTGCATCCCTCCTTCCAATATTGTCAGAATCCCTGGAGCAAGATTGTATAGAGACCATGAGGCTATTTGTTTTACAAGACCTGACCCGCAGGACATACCACTCCAAGACCCCTATCTTGTCCTGTTTGCAGATGGAAGCAGTATGGTAATAGATGGGTAAGGGCAGGAACAATGGCTATGAATGTAAAAAGGACAGTGTGCTCAGAAACACTGCCCCTGGGGCCTACTGCTCAAAATAAAGAGGCCTCCTAACCACAGGAGGAAAGGTAGCAAAAACTCCCAAGAGATTTTCTTTGTTACAGGAAATATGGTAGCCCACTGAAGTGGCAATGATGCACTGTCCGGGACATCAAAAAGGCTGAGGCAATAGGGCTGCTGACCTGACAGCAAAGCAAGGTGCTGTGGGGAACTCACTGCCAGAAACACATGTCATGGTAGCACTACTCCTTCAGCCACCCAAATATTTTAAGACTGAGTTATTGAGGGCCAAACCAGAATGGGCATTAAAAAAATGGGTGACAAATCTTGTCAGGGGAAAATTATTTTTTGGTCTAAACAGATGGGACATTTTGTAATTCGGAAACTACATGAAAACACCCATCTGGAAAAGGCAGCTATGAACAAACTGCTTGGCCACTATTTCTATATCTCCAGGCTTTAGACCTTATACACCTCAGTGGCCAGCAATTGTGTGACTTGTGCTAACAATAATATAATTTCTTGCCTGCAGTGTAAACCAAGCATCTGTCAACAGGAGCCTTCCCTTTTGAGGATGTCGAAGTGGACTTCACTGAGGTCAAGTGGATGGTTAGAAACAAAAGTGTTTGTTAGTGCTAATTTACACCTTCTCAACATGGGTAGAGGCCCTGCCCACCGGACCTGAGACCTCCAGAGAGGTGACAAAAACACTGATAAACCTAATTATCCCCAAAATGGGCTCTTTATCGCAGTAGGCTCAGGTAATGAGACTGCTTTCATGGGTAGAGTAGTTCAGAGACATTCCAGTGTTTTGGGCCTAAAATGGAAGCTAGATACTGCCTACTAACCACAAAGCTTGAGGCAAGTATAGTGGCAAAACTACACCCTGAAAAACACCCTGTCCAAAACAGGTGCAAACTGGGAGTCTATGTTTCTGATGGCCCTGCTGCTGTCATGCTGCATCCCATATGGGGATGGTCTCACCCCTTTTAAAATCCTATTTGGAACACTGCCCCCCTTGGTGCTGATATTGAAGGGACTATAAAAGATAGGGACTCTGAGCCTGCAACATCAACTGTAGGCCTTGCAAAGGACTTGGAGGAACTCTGGGGGGAAGAGCCCCTCCAGCCCAGATGGGAGGGGCCAAATGATGTCATCCTGACTGTCATCCACTTGTGTAGCAAGGTAATAGCTCATGAAGTAACACAAAAACCAGTAGGTCCACTACAGACACTGCCTGTCCCCCTGCTTCGAGTTTTAAAAAACCCATCTGCTCAGACTCTGATCTCATGCTGGTCAAGAGCTTAAAGACCATACCAACTCCAGAGGGATAGCTGAAGATGCCTGATTCAAGAGTTCTCCTCCCGGAGACACTAGGCAGATAACTAGTCCAGTAGACCCATTGTTATGGAGACTTTATTTCATCCCCGAGCTTGATTGGCTGATGAAGGAAATCAGCCAGAGATTTCTCCTTAGATAAATGGACCTGATATTTTCCTTAATTGGACCTGATCTCCTGTTTCTCTTAGGCCTAACTTCAGGATCCTACATTATTAACTGTTTAGTAAAGTACATACAAGACCAGGTACAGTACAATTATAAAATTGATGATATTAAGATCAAATTAATAAACCTTTGACAAAACATGAGAGCCAGTTTGCTGACTGAATCAAGTATTTGAATCATGTACAAAAACCAGTGAGGAATATGATGACTAAATGTAAGTAATTACTCTGTTTAATTTTCTGTGACCCTGCTTCCTTTTAAGACTGCAAGAAGGCTTGGCGTACTGTCGATAAATCATCAGTAGACTGAGAGTTCCTGGAATACCTACAAAATAAATCAAAGTAAAGGTTGAAATATTTCTAACTGTACAAAATAACTAAGGTGTTGCTAACCAACTGAAAAGCATTGCTGTGGTAGCCAAGACCACACATACACAGATGTACGTTAAAAGGGAACTAAATAATGCTATCAGAAAAAATGTATGCTGAGTAATAGTCACACTATCCCTAAAGGTGCTATTCTGTGTTAAATGACAAATTTGTTTGCCAAACAAGATGTGGCTTCTAGCTTTAAAACCTCTATACTTGTAAGGCTCCTTGCCATTTGTCCTCTCCTACATGAGTATGGTCAAGTAGTCCTGGGCCCGGTAATAAAATGCTTATAAATTTTAATACTGGATTCTGGTCTGCTTACTATATTGAGAACCCATAACACTGATGCGATTAAACAAAGTTGTACAACCCCAGTCTGTATTTAAGAGTATTTATTGTGTACTCTAATCTTTGTTTATGTATTTAGTACATGGTCTACAGTGTCTCACTACATAGATTGAACTTATACTGATCCTCCTATTTTTCAGCCTCCCAAATTCTGGGATTACAGGTGTGTGCCACCATGCCCAGTCTCAGTCCTCATCTCAGTCCATTTTGGGGGCAGGGCTGGAAGGGCAGGGCAGGGCAGGCCCCCCCCCCCCGTGTCTTCCTAAGCAGGTGCTTTAATCCACTGAGCTATCTCACTGGCCCTTGTGTACTCTATTCTTGCCATTGTCTCACATTGTCCAATATTTTGCAATTCTTTTTAGAGCAAAATTGTATCTCTAATTATATTTCTCTTAATTAGTGATGTATGTATTTTCTGTATAGCCATTTACTTACTAATCATTTGTTTCATCTGGGAAAATGCTGCTAACAAGTCTTGCCCTGCCTTTCTCTGTAGTATTCTATTTGTTGATTGGAATAATGCCTATATTCTTATTTAAACAAGAAAATAATTTTATTGAGACATAACTTGCATAACAGGCAGGCCACTCATTAGAAGTACAACTTGGTTCAGTGGCTTTTAGTATAATCACAAAAGTGGCAGCCATAACCATTATGAATTTTAGAGCATTTTCCTCACCACTGAAGAAAGCTCTCATCCCCCATCTACACTGCTGCTTTAGGGAAACATTAATTTATTTTCTGCTCTGTGGATTTTCCTGGTTTAGAAATCTCAAATATATTGAATTATAATATATGTCTCTTTCTGTTAGGGGCTTTCACTTAACATCATAGTGTCCTCAATTCATCAGTGTTGTAGTGTGTATCAATACTTAATTCCTTTTTATTGTTGAATATTATCTTATATGGTTATATCACATTTTATATATACAATGTGATAACTTTTCCAGTTATCCAATAAAAACCATCATATTAGACAGGAAGAGAGATGGAAAATTTTCTGTTACCTATGTATTGGGTTTGCATGACAACCAGATTTCATACTTGTTAAATTCAAGAATAATTACTGGTAGAACTTAGCAGAGTACTGGATACATATTATTCACTCAATGGAAGTAGTTGTAAGTGAATTCTCTAGGTATCAACAAATATAATAGTTGATGAATACTGTCTTGTTTTTATTATATAATTTGTTTCTCATAAGAATCTTTTGAAGTAACTAAAGAAAAATCACTGCATACAGACATTATAAATATGCTCTTGATTTTATGGTGACTTTCTCTCTCTCTCTCTTTCTCTCTCTGTCCCTCTTTCTGTATTTTAGGGAAGGGTCTACAGGGTATTCAGGGTCTCACTACTGGATCGGACGGGTAGTGATCTGCCTGTATACAGCCTCCCAAGAGCTGGGATTAGAAGCGTACACCTCCATGCCCAGTCTCAATTGCCCTCTCAGAGCACTCCAGGGGTGGGGCTGACACAGCAGGCCTGGGAATCTAACCCCTGGACCCTGCACCTGCTTGCAGGCACTTTAATCCGTGGAGCTATTTGGCTGGTGATATGCTATAGAAAAGCAAAACTGGGTCACTCTAGTAAAATGTGTTGTAAATATTCCTGAAAATTGTACTGGAAACTGCCATTTATGAATGTATCTTTTTTCTGTGAAATATTTACTTCTCAGTTCTTAATTACAAAAATACTCCATAAATTAATGTTTTCTATACTTTATTTAAAGATATTTTATTTCAAATGGCAGAAAGCAGATTTTATGTTTGAAGGAGTTGCTGCAGTTACAGAAATCCTGTTCAATAATGTCACTAATGGCCAGGTGTGGTAGCACATGCTTCTAATCCCAGCACTTATGAGACTGAAGCAGGAGGATCATTCTGAATTTGAGATCAACTCAATACTAAGAGAGCTCAAGGTCATCCTGAACTGCATAGGGAGACCCTGTCTAAAAAACAGAAAAACAAAAACAAAACAAATAATCATTGATAGATAAACAGACATTTTTAGTAGATGTGTAAATCCACAGTATTATTAAAGAAATCTCTTCCTGAATATTTATGTTGTTTGTAATGAAAGATAATTTCATAATTGGCTATATAACTATTAAAAGCTCTTTGAAACAATAGCCTGATAAGTTATTGCATTTCTCAGTTACACATTTGATGAATTTTAGAACTTTATTGTCTACCTCTGGGATGTCACAATTGGTATTTTGACTAGAGGTGCATTAAGTACATATGGTATGATAGTGCATATTTATGTTTTTGTACACAAAGAAGGAACAAATTGAGAGAAATTAAGGAAACTATGCCTTTCACAATAACGTTAAAAAAATGGAATACTTGAGAATCAATCACAGAAAGGAAGTAAAAGATCTGTACAATGAAAATAACAGTGCTCAGAGAAAAAAGATCAAAGAGGATTTCAGAAAGTGGAAAGATATTCATTATCCCTGGATAGAAAGAGTCAACATTGTAAAAAGGGCCATACTTCCAAAATTGTTATACAGATTCAATGCAATCCCAACTAAAATACCATTGGTTGACCTCACAGATCCCAGGGCAAACGTTCCTAAAATTCATCTGGAACTAGAAGAGACCAAGAACAGCAAAAGCAATCCTGTGCAACAAGTAAAGAAAGGAGGCATCACAATAATTTCACGATTTGAAATTATAATACAAAGCTATTGTGATAAAATCAGCATGGTACTGGCAATAAAACAGATGTGAAGATTAATAGAACAGATAAGAAAATGCAGACACAACTACAAATGCATTCATCCACTTTATCTTTGACAAAGGAGCCAAACACATTCACTGGAATGAAGATACCCTCTTTAATAAATAGTGCTGGAAAACTGGCTTTCCACATACCAAAAGCTAAACTTAGGCCCATGTCTATCAACATGCACTAAAGTCAAAATGGATCAAAGATCTAAATATTAAAGCAGAAACACAAAATTTTGTGGAGGAAAAAATAGGTAGAAATCTTAATGACCTAGTGATAGATAGAGAGCTATGAGAAGAAGCCAAACTGCATTGGCTTTGAAGTATTTCAAAGAATCAACAACTGCAATCTCATCTTTTTGAAAAGTTTCTACACATCGAAGGAAATCACCAACAGAGTAGGAAGAAAACCCATGAGCTTGGAAAAAATTATAGCAAACATCCCCTAGGACAAAGGTCTTCTATTTAGAACTCAAGAAGAATTTTTAAAAAATCAGGACATCAAAATTCAAAGACCCAACTTAAACATTCACACATGAGCTGAACACCAACTTCATAAATGAAGCAATACAAATGCCAAATAAATATATGAAAAAATTTCAACACTGTTTGTCATTTGAGAAATGCAAGTTAAAGCAACACTGAGATTCCATGTTATTCTATCATCAAGAATAGCTGTCATCAAGCCCCTACAAACACACTCAGCCACCTTATCTTTGACAAAGGGATGAAACATACTCACTGGAAGACAGACAGCCTCTTTAACAAATCGTGCTGGAAAAACTGGCTCTCTACATGCTGAAAACTCAGACTTGGCCCAGGTCTATCACCATGAACTAAGCTAAAGTCAAAATGGATTAAAGATCTAAACATTAAAACAGAGACACTAAATCTCCTGAAAGAGAAAGTAGGAAGAACTCTTGAAGACAGGGGTAGGCAAAGAGTTCATGGACACAAATCAAATCGCACGGGAAACAATTGAAAGAATTAACAAATAAGACATGCTCTTACTGAGAATTTTTTTCATGTCAAAAGAAATTACCAACAAAGTGAAAAGACAACCCACAAATTTGGAAAAAATCATGACAAATAAGTACTCAGACAAAGGTCTGCTCTCCAGAATTTATAAAGAACTAAAAAACACTAGGGCCCCAAAATTTAAAGACCCAATCCAGAAATGGGCATCTGAGATGAACACACACTTCTCAGAGGATGAAATTAAAGAAGTGAATAAATGAAAAAATGCTCCACATCACTAGCCATCCGCAAAATGCAAATTAAAACAACATTGAGATATCATCTCACCCCAGAAAGAATGGCTATCATAAAGAAATCACTCAACAATAAATGTTGGAGAGGCTGTGGGGAAAAAGGAACCCTTCTCCACTGCTGGTGGGAATGTAGACTTGTGCATTATGGAAATCAGTGTGGAGACTCCTTAGAAAACTAGGACTGGAAATCCCATTTAAACCAATTATTCCTCTACTGGGAATTTTCCCGGAGGATCTGAAAACATCATATCATAGTGATAAATGTGTGCCTATGTTTATAGCAACACAATTTGTGATAGCCAAATCTTGGAAACAACCAAGATGCCCATCACCTGAGGAATGGATGAAAAAGATGTGGTATTTTTATACAATGGAGTATTACTTAGCTCTGAAGAATGATAAACTTGAAGCCTTTATATTGAAGTGGATGCCATTTGAACAGATACTCATAAGTGAAATAAACCAGACACACATGTGTAAATATCATATAGTTTCCCTAGTATAAGAACTCAAAAGAAGAAATACAAATAGAAGGTATAATACAACTAAAAGGAAAGCAAGAACTCGAGAACTGACTAATTAAGAGAGGGAAAGGAGAAGAGCTAGGAAACATGACAGTGACAAGCCATACAGTTATATGTAGAAGATGGGCAAGGCAATGAGCCTGAGAATCTTCAGAAGATTTTTGAATCTAGCAGTTAATTGGAAAGATTCTCACCCTGACTAACTATATAAACTGACACCTGTGAACTAAGAAACTGCACTGCAGATGGTAATCTGTAATAGTAGTTTCATGCTTGGAGTTCCTGTCATTCTGGTCTTCTGAATACGGGCTGCTTGTCATGACATGCCAGTTACTGCTGTGCTGTCTCTCAGGTAGATGATTGTTCAGAAAGAAAAGGGTGGTGAATGAAGGCAGGAGACAGGATAAGGAATGTTGTGGGACTGTTCTGCTACCTTATAATGTTGTATATGGTTAGATTTTTGAACTTATGTGTAAACATAAAAATTATATACTTCTTTATGCCTGTTTTAAAAATATATTCTAATTTTTAAATGTTTTTTTTCATTATATTCTGTAGGGAATTAAAGTTCAACATATCAATACTTGAGGAAAAATATCTGTTCCATGTTATGCCTAAGATGTCTGATATGCAGAGATAATGAGGTTTAACTTAACAGTCTAGGTTGTACGGTAATAACAATAAACTTCTCTTTTGGAGGGTTAACAACCTAAGTTTGCAGACCAAAATTAGAGAAAAATGAGGGTCCTAAGGAAAGCCAACATTTTGGCCCTAGCCTTCCAAGGTCAATTAAGTCTCAGGACATGAGAACTTGTACTGTAACATCACATAACTCAGTAGTGTCCCAAATTTTCTAATCAAGGAGATTATGGGGCCAAAGAGGAAAGTGATCGATGGTGTACAGTGTGCCTAAGGAAAGTCACATGGAGAGAAAACATTCTCTCAGGCTTTCACAGAGAGCACATTGGCCAAGCAATGACCGTGACTTATCCACATGGCTGACACTAACAAAGGATCTACAATCTGAGGTACAGGATCTCAGGATAAATCCTGAGGGGATTTCACTGACCTTATCAGACTCAAAAGCTACAACTCTTGTTGCATAGGTCCTGCTTTATCTTGGTCTTAACCATCCAGCAGAAAAGTATAAAAACGAAGTATAAGCCATGGTGTTATGTTGAGCTGTAGGGGATTCAGGTCAACAATGTCTGACATTGCCAGTGAAGCAGAAGACCCCATATTATTATGGACCACTGAACTCTTTTAGAATATTTTGCTGAGTTAACACACCTATAATATTCAAATAATGGAACTTAACAAAAAAAGGGGATACAGATGAATGTCCATTTTGTATCTGTGTATTCAAAGTAGTTACATTCTCTTAATGAATAGAGGGATTTGTTCTAATGGTGTTTGTAAATAGGATCTCAAGTCCGCATCTTGTACAGCAATTAACCACTAGGAAGAATGTATGCAATGTTTTAATTATTGAAACTGTCCTACCATTTTGGTTTGAATCTGTCTCATTACTATTTGTTTCTCAATAAAATTATGGGGGAAAAAAGAATAGCTATCATCAAGAAGACAACAATTAGCAAATGCTGGAGGAACTGTGGAGAAAAAAGAATCATTCTCCATTGTAGGCAGGAGTGTAGACTGGTACAACCACTATGGAAATCAGTATGGAGATTTCTCCAAAAGCTAGGATTGGAGGTTCCATTCACCCCAGCTTTTCTTCTCCTGAGTATGTTTCCAAAGGAACTGAAAACATCATACCACAGCAATTTATATGTACCCATGTTCATAGTGCTGCTATTTGTCATAACTAAATCTTGGAAACAACCCAAGTGCTCATCAACTGAGGAATGGATAAAGATGATGTAGTGTTTTTATATAATGGAGTATTACTTAGCCATAAAAAGTATGAGTTTGAGCCTTTCATCAGTAAATGGATGCAACTAAAGACCATTCATAAATGACATAAATCAGACAAGCATGTGAAAACATTGTATCTTCTCACTAGTGTAAGAATCTGAAAGAGTAAACAAAATCTGAAAGGGATAGTAGATATTGTGAAAAGGGAAAAATCTTTTCAAAGGCAAGTAAATCCTGAGTTGAGGAGGACAGGAGAGGGAAAAAGTGGGTAGATGACAATATAACTGTGTGTATGTAGGATAGCTTGGATAATGGTATTGCTGATTTCTGCTGGTCTATGTTAAGGAACACTTAAAGTATACATTTTTTTCAATTTTTAATTTATTATAACTGCCCCCCAATTTTGCATGCTTGTATCTGGTAATCTGAACAACTAGTTAGAAAACAACACTCTGCAATACAACAAATATTGATGAATTTGTATTATTTTGTTCAGTGAAGGTATGAATTGTTTCTCATGTTATTTCATTATCATTATTTCATATTATCTTTAAAAATAATTAAAAAATGGAAAGATATCCCGTGTTCTTGGATTAACAGAAACAATAATATGCAAATGGCCATACTTCCAAAAGTTTTATTCAGGGTTAACACAATCCAAATCAAAATATGAAGAGTGTACCTCACAGAACTAGCAAAAACAATCCTAAAATTTATATAGAAAGAGAAAAGGCCAAGATTGCAAAACAATTACAATAAAGGCAAACCAGGGGACATTATAATCCCCAATTTGAAGTCTAATTACAAAGCTACCGTGAAAAAAACAGAGTGGTGCTGGCAAAAAAATATCAAAGGAATAGAATAGAATTAAGAAACACCCAAAGCACACTCAGTCCCCATGTCCTTATCTTTGGTAAAGGAGTCAAACATCTTTACTGGGAGATAGCTGAAAAAACTACACTTTCCATACATTGAGTGTTAGATCTAGAATCATCCCTCTCATCATGTGCTGAACCCAAATTGAAATGGATCACAGATCTATGTATTAAAACAGAAACAATTATTTTGCTGGAAAATAAAATAGTTAAAACTATTGAAGACATTGATGAAGGTAAAAACTTTATGAAAAAAAGTCTCCAGTTACACAGGAAATATTGCAAAGAATCAACAACTGTGATCTCATCATGTTAAAAAGATTTTGCACAGCAAAGGAAACCACCAAGAGAGTAAAGCGACAACCCTCAGAAGGGAAAAAAATAATAGCTATTCCTCAGACAAAGACCTAACATCAAGAATATATGAAGAACTCAAAAATATCAGCCCCAGGGCCAGTCAAATGGCACAGGGACCTGGGGTTTGATCCCTGGTCTGCCCTGCTGCCCCTGCCCCTGGCACATGCTGGGACAGCAATTCAGACCTGGCATGAGGGCACACACCTGTAATCCTAGTTCTTGGGAGGCTGTAGACAGGCAGACCACTATGAATCCGATCTAGTAGTGAGACCTGAACACCCTGTAGACACTTCCCCTCATAAAAAAATCAGCCCTTCCAAAAGTAAAGACCCAACCCAAAAATGAGCATCTGAAGTTAATATATACTCAAATGAAGAAGTAGAAGCAAAAATATGAATAATGTTCAAAATCACTGGTCACTTGAGAAAGACAAAACAACCCTGAGATCCCACCTCACTCCAGGAAGAATGGTTATCATCAAGAAATGCCAATGGAATACCCATTTCTGACAGGACTAAACAAAAAAAGATGATACAAAGGAAGGACCATTTTGTATCTGTATATGCAAAATAGTTAGGATAGATATACAGCTACTTTCGCTTAATTCAATGAGAAGAAAGATTTGTACTAATGATGTTTGGATGGGATATTCTGTCTGAATCTTGTACTACAGATAACCACTAAGAAGATAACAATGTACAATGTATTAATTATTGAAACTGTCCTATTAATCAGTTTTGAAACTGTCTCATTGCTATTTGTTTCTCAATAAAATAAAAAAGAAATTATCCAATAAGAAATACTGATGGTGCTCTGGGGAATACATTAACCATTCTTCACTTCTGATGGGAGTGTAAATTGGTACAACCAGTATGGAAAATCAGTATGGAGATTCCTCAAGAAACTAAAATTAGAGGATCCATTTGACCCAGCTTATTCTCCCTTTTGATATCTTCCTGAAAGACTAAAATGGCTCATATCACAGTAATATATGCACATCATTTTTATATCAGTACAGTTTGTGATAGCAAAATCTTGAAAATGGCTCAGATGTCTATTAACCTATAAATGGATAAAGAAAATGCATTTTTTATATACCATGGTGTACTATTCTGTCATTAATAAGAATAAATTTGAGACATTTTAGGTAAATGGATGCATTTTTATTGTAGAGGTGTTTAATTGCCTTTGTTAGGTTAATTTCAAAGTATTTGTTATTGAAGCTATTGTGAATGATAGTTTTTGCTTACTTTCTTTCTCAAGAAGTTAATTAAAATGCAAAAATGGTATTGATTTTTGTGTGCCAACTTTGTATCTTGCTGCATGGCAACTTTGGTTATAAATTCTGTTAGTCTTTTGTTGGAATTTTTTGTTTTATCTGTGTATAGTATTGTATCATCTGCAAATAATGATGATTTGCTTCCTTCATTTCTGTGTCTATGCCATTTGTACCATTCCATTTACTTTTTTCTCTTGCCCGATTGTAATGGCTAATATTTTTGTTTAGTGTGCTAAATAAGAGTGGTAATAATGGATATCCTTGTCTTTATTCTTTCACTTTTTCCTCATTTAATATGATTTTTTTTTTGGCCAGAACCAGGGATTGAACTCAGACCCTTGTGCTTGCCAGGAAAGCACTTATTCCACTGTGCCATCTCCCCAGCCCCTTAATATGATGTTGACAATAGGTCATTCATAAATGCCTTTTACAAGATTGACATAAGATCCTTTACATCTATTTTCTTCAGAGATTTTGATGAAAACATACATTTGTTCAAAGGTATTTTTTCTTTGTCTGATTATGTAATTTTTTTGTTCTTGGTTCTGTTTATGTGATATTTTATATTTTGTGGATTGGTGTCTCAGGTACTTTTCTCTCATTGTAGGACAAGAATACCTAACACCTAAAATTAAGGAAGGAAAGGTTTATTTAGCTCACAGTTTGTGGAGTTTTCAGTTTATACTCATCTAGCTACAAGGTGGAGTGGCACATGGCAGAAGGAAGCAGTTCATGCAAGGGGAAAACAGCAAGAGAGCAAGAGCAAAAGGGAAGAGCAGTGGTAGAGAGAAAGCCTCTCTCTCTCTCTTCCTTATATTGTTTTCAGGCTATTTGCCTCAGGATGGGTGTAGTACTCACACCCATAATCTCAGCATTGGATCATGAATTAATCACAAACTCTAGAAGCCTGCCTTATGACTACATTGGACTTTGTAGGGACATCTAGACACAAACCATAACAATTGGCATATGTTGACTGATGTTTGTATTTCTCGGATGAGGTCTATTGCATTGTGTATAATCTTTTTATGATTTGTTATATTCTGTTTGTCAGTATCATGTTGAAGATTTTTGTGACTCTGTTTATTAAAGACATCAACCTATAATTCTCTTTTTTTTTCATTGAGTCTTTGATACTATGCTCAGAGTAATGCTAATTCCCCAAATGACTTTGAGAGTATTCTTTTTCTTTCAAATTCTTTAGTACGAGGAATATTGGAGTTAGATCTTCCTTGAAGTTCTTGCAGAAGTAAGCAGTGAATCCACTTGATTCTGGGCTTCTGTTATTTTGTAGGTTTATACTATTGTTTTAACTTAATTGGCTATTTTTTAAATTTTATTTATTTATTTATTTATGTGTGTGTGTGTGTGTGTGTGTGTGTGTGTGTGTGTGTGTGTCCAGCTCAGC
>NW_004524627.1:3199799-3209455 GCF_000260255.1 Octodon degus | reverse complement strand
TGTGTGTGTGTGTGTGTGTGTGTGTGTGTGTGTGTGTGTGTGTCCAGCTCAGCCCACCAGGGGGCAGGGGCTGGCTGGCATGTGGTGCTGGGGGACTGAACCGTGGTCCCTGTGCTTTGCTAAGCCTGTTCTAAGTAGGTGCTTTAGACCACTGAGCTGTCTCACCAGCCCCTTAATTGCCTATTATTTAATTACTCAGAAACAACTTCTTGGATGAATGTTGTATTTAATATATATTTAGAGATTTATAGATTACTTCTAGTTTTTCCAATTTATTGGAATATGATTTTAGTCATTACTAATAATCTTCTGGAATCTGGTAATTCTGTTGTGATTTTACCCTTTGCATTGGTAATTGTGTTGATTTTAATATTTTGTTTCTTTTTTGGGTAGATTTGGTAAGCATTTGTGAATTTTGTTTATGCTTTTGAAGAACCAACTCTTTGACTCCTTGACTTATACATTGTTTTAATCTCATTTTCATTAATTTCTACTGTGATCTTTGTAATTTCCTTCCTTGTATTATCTTTGGATTTGGATTATGTTTGTTTTTCAGGGAACCTGAGGTGCATCAGCAGGGTGTTTATTTTTGCTTGCTTGGTTTTTCTGATGTGGGTATTCATGACTTTAAAATTCTCTCTTAAAATTGTATTCTTTACATCCCATAAGCTCTAGTTATTGTGATGGCCTCATTGGTTGATTCTAGCAGCTAATTTCTTCTCTGATCCATTGACTTTTTACAAGTGTATCATTTAATTTCCATGTGCACAATTTATAGTTTCTTTGACTGATTTATAGTTTCATTGTGCTGTGACATGATAATATGCATGGGAGAACTTCTGTTCTTTTGCATTTACTTAAGCATGCTTTATTGACTATTATATGGTCTATTTTGGAGAAACTTCAATTGCTGTTGAGAAGAATGTGTATTCAGTGGTTTTTGAGTGGAACACTCTGGAAATATCTTTTAAATCCATTTGTTTGAATGTTTGCTTCAAATCTGATATTTCTTCATTGATTTTTTTTTGTACAACAGATCTGTTTGTGGCAGTCAGGCATTGGGCTTACTCACTATCATTTCTTGATGTTTATTTGATCCTTTAGGTCCAGCAATGTTGGTATATGAAATATGGTATATCACTGTTTATGTCCGTACATTTATAACTACCATTTCTTCCTATTGAATTGTTCCCTTAACTAATATGCAATTTATCTTTTCTGATCAATTTTGGCTTGAAGTTCTTTTTTCTCTGATAATAGGTTAGCTATTCTTCCTTGTTTTGGGGTTCTTGCTGAACTGGATAGTGTTTTACATACTTTGATTTTTATTCTATGAATTTCCTTTTGTATTAAGTGTATTTCTTGCATATGGTATCCTGCTATTTGTTTCACCATCCATTGTTCCAATCTGCATCTTTTGATTGTGAAATTGAGACCACTCATATTGAGAGTTATTACTGAAAGATATTGACCCATTCCCAACATTGCATTACTTTACTATTTTTCCTGTTGCTGAAGGGATGGTTTATTTTCTCTTCTACTAAACATGGGTGGCATGCTCTTGCTGCTCCAGAGAGCCCTCTACCCTATTTGTATACATCAGACCATGGCAACTGTCCAAGTTGGGGTGTGTCTTTGCTCTTCTTCATAGGTGGGGACAGCAATCACACTATTGGTCTCTGCTGAATGCAGATAGAGGGGCGAGGCTTCAAGCAGACTGCTGGAACTGATGCCTTCTCTGAAAGCCACACTTGCTGAGCCAATTGCCTCACCATGGAGTGTGGGGTCCGTTGTGCCTCCTAGTCTGTGGGCTTTAAACTTCTCGGCGGGTGTATCTGGCCTGCATCATCCCCTCAGTTGGCTCTTTAGACTGCCTCTCACTCAGTATTGGTGGGAGGTAACCTTGAAGCAAAGTTGCTTTGCAGTCGTTCCCTGGCTCAGTCTTAAGCAAATAACCCCTCTCTTGATTAAATCTTCTTCAATATGCCAGACATTGCACAGGATTTCTTCTTCAATTCTAGCCTTCTGTGAAGGAGTGGGCTTTGAAGTAAAACCCACGCTATATTTTAAGTTTCAATGGCCACGAGTTTTCTTGGGGCAGAGCTACTGGCCTGATCAGTCATTTCCCCCTCCAGCGGTTGACCCTCATCGTTGACCTTCTCTTCGTAAGCATTGGCCTTATTCACAATCAGGTCAGTAAGCTGGCCAGAACTTCTGCTGCTCTGTGCAAGGGAAATAAAATGCACAGTGGGCTCCATGGCAGAGAATGTATGAGCTCATGAGCTGGCGAGATAGCTCAGCAGACAAAGCGCCTGTTTAGACGACAAGCACAAGGACTGGAGTTCTATGCCCAGCACCACATGCTGTGCCTGCCACATCCCATGATTGCTGAGCCAGCAACTGAGTTTGGGTGTGGTGGCACATGCTTATAATCCCAGTACTGGGGAGGCTGAAAACAGGAGGATCACTATGAGTCCAAGCTGTGTCGTAAGACCTGTACCAAATATATTTAAGAGGGAGAGAATCTATGAGGTCAGAGGTGACTGGCGAAAACATGGCTCCAGGGGCCAACATGGAACCATTCACAGTATCCGTGTAAACCAAGAACACATCACATTCATTTTATTAATTCTTTGTTAATATGTAATTTAGAAATATTTTTTTTTTTAGAAATGATTTTATTGAGAATAAATAGCAATGAGACAGCTTCAAAACTGAAACTATTAGCATAATTTCAATAATTAATACATTGTACATTGTTGTCTTCTTAGTGGTTATTCATATTACAAGGTGCAGACATGATATCCTGTCCACAAATACTATTAGTATAAATCTTTGTATTCATTGAATTAAGGGAAAGTATTTGTATATCTATCCTAACTATTTTGAATATACAGATACAAAATGGTCATTCATTTGTATCCTCATTTTTTGTTTAGTTTTGTCAGAGATGGGTATTCCACTGTCATTCTTTGTTAATATATAATTTAGAAGTATTTTCTTTGTGATTTTTTCACATTATACCTTGTGAGCATAATTTAATTTTCAAGTAGGTCATAGTACTCTATGGTATCTCTTAATTAAAATACTTTCTAGCTTGCTTCCAATGAAGTCATAGACTGTATTTGGAATTCAATCTGTTTTATTTTATCTTCAATGATTTTAGTTTTAAATTCTAGAGTTCTTGAAAATTCTCATGTAAAAACATTACCTTGATGCCATCTTATTTTTTTTTTTTTCTTTTTTGTATTTTAGGGCAGGGGCTACATGGTGTTCAGGGTCTCACTACTAGATTGGAGTCTTAGTGATCTGCCTGTTTTCAGCCTTCCAAGAGCTAGGATTACAGGCATGAGCCACCACACCCAGTCTCAATTGCCTTCTCAGTGTGCCCCAGGGGCGGGGCTAGAACAGCAGGCCTAGGGATGGAAACTTCGGCCCCTGTGCCTGCTTTCAAGTGCTTTAATCCGTTGAGCTATTTGGCTGGCCCTGGATGGCAATTTTTTTCCTAAAATACTTAATACATTTTTGCATTTTATGTGCAATATTTGGTAAATTTTATGTCCTGTGTTCTTTTTTTTTTTTAAAAAAAAAATTATGTTTAGTTTACTCATAGAAATTTCATTTTTAACTTGGTAATTTTTGCACATTGATTTCATTTTTTACAAGTTTTCAAGGTGAAAATGCTAAGATATTTCAATTGAGGATTTTTTTTTTCTTGAGAATTGTGTTTACTTCATTTTTGGAGGCAGCACAACTTATACACACTCATATCTTAGTATTTGAATTTTTAATCTTTTCTTTTAAAATGTTTCCAAATTATTTATGGGATAGGAAATGCACTTAAATACTCTTGACAGAAAATTGAGAATAACCTTTGATAGCTTATTCCACACATCAGTTGTGGTTGCATCTATTTATGATAAAAGTTTTATGCTTAAATCATTTTAAATTTATTTTATTATTGATTTAGATATTTATTTAATCTTAGCTCTACCTCTTTGAGTATTGTGAACTTGAGTAGCCTATTTAATCAACCTTTGAGCATGAGTCAGTGTCTTACTTTGAAACATGGCTACAATTATTTTCTAATAAATGCAAATATTGTTACTAACAGTAACAATCAATAAAAATTAATTGATGTAGTTTATAAGTACAAACATCTTGTTTGACAGTGTTCTATATTATTATTATTATTTTTATTTTAGGGAAGGGTCTGCAGGGTGTTCAGGGTCTCACTACTAGAGATTGGACTCTGTTTACAGCCTCCTAAGTGCTGGGATTACAAGCATGCACCACCATCCCAGTCTCAGTTGTCATCTCAGTGCGCTCCCGGGGTAGGCCAGCACAGCAGGCCCAGAGATCGAAGCCCTGGCCCCTGCTCCAGCTTGCAGGTGCTTTAATCTGCTGAGCTGTTTGGCTGGCCCTTGTTAGCTTTTTTTTTACAGAAGTAATTTTTTATTCATTAAGGATGTGGTGTACATATGTTACAATGTTGACCACTTGGGTGACTCTTGTTTTATTTAGAATATTTCAGATATTTTAAATGTCACCTTGGGCAAAAGATTTGAAAACTTAGGGTGAGATTTTCTCAACTCTTATCTCTCAACACTGTTTTCAAGTTGACCTTCAACAAATAACTATTATTTTTATTATGAATATCTTTGAATGCAGCACCTATCTATAATCTTATTATTGCTGCACTTATAAATTTTTCATTTTTTCATAATGATTTTGCAAACTATTTTAAATTATAATTAAAACTATATTTGTTTGGCATTTGAACTGTTTTAATGAAATTAAATTTGATTACTTCTGTCAATGGAGGAAATTACAATTTCTACATATGTAGTATTTCATAAAATATTCTTCATTATCATAACAGAATTATGGAACCAAAGCAGTAGCCTATCTTTTTATTTTCTCACAATAATTTTTCAAATTAAGATCACCATTACAGTTTATATTCAATGCTATAATTAGAATTAGGAAAGAACAGATGGTATACTATTTAAAATTCTGCTTTACAAAGGAAACTGCATGTGGTAAAAATACTGTAATTGCAACATTTTAACATGTTTAGATATTAGAAATGTATTGCATTTTATAGCATTGTTTATAATTGTTTCCTAGAAGAAGATTAAAAGGAGGGTGTGTAAACACTTTGGGTGACTTTTTTCCACACATGATTGTATGCCAAAATAACATGATTAAAAAGGAAGATTTTAGTATTATTAAATCCATCGAGATCAAATATGTGGATGAAGTAAGATGGCTTCTTAAAAATTTTAAAAGACATAGTCCCATTAAAAAAAAATCAATGGGTCATGAACATGTGCAATATATTTGAAACTAATTTGTTTTATATTCACGTTAACTATAGTTTAGTAACATTGACATTTACCTAAATGATATAGTAAACCTCAATATTAGATATGACTGTTTTCATTTAAAGCATGATAGAAAGAAAAAAACCCTCACAATATTAAGTAGTTTTAGCAAGATTGTACAATAGATAGTTAGAGGTACAAAAAGAAGGTTTTTCAAATTAATGAAAAGTTACCATTGTATCTGGAATTTGTATTGTATCTGAAGAAGACCAAGGTCCTCTTGCTCATTACCATGAGAGTGAGTTGTCAGTCACTAGTGAAGATGTAACATTATATTGGCATAAATTGAAGATGTAGAATCATGCATTAAATATTTATGAGGAGCTTCTATGGCATAGAAAATTTTGGAAGCATAACAGTAAACAAGATAGGCAAAAATGAGCCTTTGTGTTCAGAAATCTGGACTAATTATTCCTAGATTATGGTATTGTCAAACACAAGTTAGCTTTGGCTCTGTGCATCATTTTCTTGTAAGACATTCTAATTCTTGTACAATCATGGATTGTACAATGGCTATTTGGTCAGTGATGGGCTGCATTTGCAATGGTAGTTTCTTAAGCTTATACAATCCAGTGGCATGATAGCCATTTTAGTTTCTGTTAGTACATTCCATATATCAACAGAAAGATGAGCCACTTTATGGCACATTGTTTTTTCAGAATTTGTTTCCATTGTTAAGCAATATGTGACAATTTTCCAGCTCTATAATTTCTATTTTATTCCCATGCATGATTTATTTTTGTTCATATCATCTGTGTTCTGAAGTGTTATTTTTATTTTCCTTGTTTGTCCATGCTACTGTCTGGATTTGTGAGCACAATACAGGTGATTAAGGGGTGAGTCAGTCTATTTCCAGAACATAACCAGATATTAACTGATAATTACAATTAATAGAAGTTTATTTGATTCTTAGTTTTGGAGAGCGGCAAGTCTAAAATCAAGGAGCCACACCTATAAGGGCCTTCTTGCTACAACATAGTATCAGAGAACTCATCACGTGGGTGCAAGAGTGCACTAGAGAGGGCCAAACCTGCTTTAAAACCCCCACTAGTGATACTGAATGCATGACATTTTAAAAGCAATCTATTCTTGAAAGCATAGCTCTCAGGACCTGATCAACTTTTAAGATTTCTGCCTCTTCACACTGCTGAAATGGGTACTAAGTTTCTAACACATGAGCTTGGAAGACACATTCAAACAATAAAGAGATTATTTAAAGGTTGCTTTGAGAAAAAATTATGGTACGTATGAAAAATCTTAGAGTCATACCTGATCTTCACATAAGAGGTATTAATTTTATGGAGAAAGAGATAGCAATGAGACAGTTTCAAAGTGGATTAGTAGGAAAGTTGCAATAATTAATACATTGTATATTGTTGTCTTTGTAGTAGTTATTCATAGTACAAGATACAGTCATGATATCTTGTCTAAACACTATTAGTTCAAAACTTTCTTCTCATTGAACTATGAGAAAGTAGCTGTATATCTATGATAACTATTTTGTACATACAGATATATATATATATATATACACACACATATATATGTATATATATTTCACTACAAAATGATCCTTCATTTATATTGACCTTTTTTGTTTACTTTTGTCAGAGATGGGTATTGCATTGCCATTCACATATTGTAGGTACACAAATTCAGCAAAGCAATCCAATACAGTCCAGTAGTCCATAATAGTAGTGAGCTATCCGCAAGACTGATAATGTCACAAGTTGTCGACTTGAGCCTTTTTCAGCTCAGCATATTAATATGGCTTTACTTTTTATACCTCATTTTTATACTTTTCTGTTGGGTGGTTAACACCAAGATAAAGCAATACCTATATAACAAAAAATGTAACTTTTATGTCTGACAAAGTCAGTCAAATCCCCTCAGGATTTACCCTAAAACTGTGTACAGCAGTTTGTGTAGATCTTTTGTCAGTGTCACCCATCTGGATGAGTCACAGCCATTGCTTGACCAATTTGCTCTTTGTGAAAGCCTAAGAGAATGTTTTCTCTCCTGGTGACTCTCTTTAGGCACATACTACATTGATGATCACTTTTCTCTGTAGCCCCATAATCTCCTTAATCAGAAAATTTGGGACACCATTGAGTTATAAGATATTACAGTACAGGTTTCTCTTATGTCGTGAGTCCTCACTGACCTTCTGAGCCATATTCCCAATAGGGCCAAAATATTGGCTATCTTTGTTGTCCTTCTTTTTCTCTATTTTTTTTTTGGTCTGTAAACTTAAGTTGTTAACTATCCAGAAGAGAAGCTTAATGATATTATTACCCTAGAACATAGGCTGTTGAGCTTAACATCACTATCTGTGTAAATATCAAATGTCTTAGATAGGGGACCCGGGAGATAGCTCAGGGAATAAGTGCTTCACTGGCAAGTACAAGGGCCTGAGTTCAATCCCCAGTTCTGAAAAAAAAAAAGCCTTAGATATAACATGGAATAGATTTTTTCCATTAATCACTGATATGCTAAACTTTAAATCCATACAAAATGTGAAAAATGAAAAAAAAAGAAATAAACAATTACAAATTTTTGCACAGAAATTTAGAAATCTAACCTTATACAACATTGTAGCAGGATAGTCCTATGACACTTGTTTTTCTCTTATTTTGTTACATTTTTTATAACAAACATTTACTTGAGAGAGAGTATAGCAGTAATTGATAGGACATTAAAAGCAGTACACATTTAGAAGACCAGAATGACAGGCATTCCAAGCATGACCCTAGTATTACACATTGCTATTCTCCGGTGCAGTTGCTTAGTTCACACCTATCAGCACATATTGTTATTCAGGGTGAGAATCCTACCAATTAACTGCTCATTTCAAACACCTGATGGAGATTGTCAGGATCATTGCCTTAACCATCTTGTGTATATAAATGTATGGTTTTGCCCCTGCCACATGTCCTAGCTTTTCTTCTTGCCCTCTCTTCATTGTTGAATCCCTAAGTTCTTGCTTTCCATTTAGTTGTGCTATACCTTTCAATTTTTATTTATTTATTTGAGTTCTTACACTGGGGAGACTGTAAGATATTTACACATGTGGGTCTGGTTTATTTGAAAATCCTTAATAATTGTCTGTTTATGGTGATAAATGGTCACTCTGTCTTAGGTTTTGAATTTGGCAGTGTAAAAATCTGTCATTATCATCTCTGAAAAAGACTTCCTAATCATATACAATTCCTGAATGACCCTCAGGTCATGATAGTTGTACATTTAGGTACAAAATCTTTTTTTTTTTTTTTTTTTTTGTGAAACCGGGGATTGTACTCAGGCCAGAGAAGTGTTTATTCTACTGAGCCATCTCCCAGGCCCTCTGTTTAGGTAAATCTTAACAAAGATGTCTGGTTTTAAATGTAGCTTTCACTGATACATATAGAATTAATCAGCATTATGAAAAACTTAAGATAGACACAACTAAAAATTGTTATCAAGTTGGCAATGCAAGACTATCCTTTTTAAACTGTCACCAAAAGGAATGTGTAAGCTTGGTGTAGTGATGTCTACCTGTAGTCCCAGCCACTCAGAAAGCAGAGGCAGAAGGCACTCAACCTAGGCAATTTTATGAAAACCTGGGCAATTTAATAAAACTTGTTGCGCACACACAGAGACAACACACACACACACACACACACACACACACACACACACACACAAACACACACACCTGAAAAAAAGGAAAGTGATCTTGTATAAAAAAAAGATGACCTAAAACAAATGCTCAGAAATATTTAAAGAATCTTTTGTGGGATACTTATTTAGCATATTTGACAAAAATACTAAACAAAAATAAGCAAAACTACATCTTTTGAAATGTAAATTATCACTTTACCTATGTTAATGTATTTCAAGTTCATAAGAAGTTTATTAAAAATTGAAAATATTAGGAAAAATTATAGCAGATTCCATTTAAAATTTTCAATTGAGGAATACTTTCATTTTAAGTTATAAAAAATCTATATTTGGAAATATTAAAATTTTAGCACTAAAAAGTAATTTCCACAAATATGTGAATGTCATTGTTGTATGTAAACTTTCAAACAAATAAGTAATGAAATATTTCTTTGTGATTTGTTCGCTCTAAAAACAATCTTTTTATTTTGCTAGTGTTGGGTCTTGAATACAGGGTTTGTACATGCTAAGCAAACACCATCCTACTGATTTAAACCCCAAGTCTCAAAAGAAAAATGCAAATTGAAACCGATTATGTGATATAGATAGTGTGAAATTGTAATAGCAACA
>NW_004524627.1:3187299-3194799 GCF_000260255.1 Octodon degus | reverse complement strand
GGAGTCTGTAAAATACTGTAAGTCTCAGACATGCAACTTAAGCTCAGATCCATGTTATTACAGAGCAACTCAGCAGTTTTACATCCTAGGTATACAGGACATGTCCCGGGGAGGCTATTTATGCTCCAGGATGTTGTAATGGCTGATTAATTGTGTCAACTTGAGAAGTTTAGAAATTTAACTAAGTGACCCAGCAGGGGCCAGGGTCCTCACTTTGTGAACATCCTCAGCCTGTGCAAGGGGTAGGGCACCGAGATGGTGTGAGTGCTCCACAACCCAAAGGGTACGTAGCTTGCCTACAATATAAGGAAGGAGAGATGTGGTTGCCTTCCTTTGTTCTAGCTGCTTTGCAGTCCTTTTCTACCTTGAACTGTTGAACTTCACCATGCTAGCCTGCCTTGGAGCCTGCTGATTATGGATTAATACTCCACAAACTGTGAGCTAAACAAAATTTCCCTTCCTCTTTTTTGAGTGTTGGGTATTTTATCCCAGTAATGAGAAAAAAGTAACTAAGACACAATCTATGTAATTAAAAGAGCTAGATTTTAGTGTGAGACCTTTTTGGATAACTTGATGTAGTTTGTTCTCTGTGACTATAAAATCCTCTATAAATGTGATACTTCTTACATTTTATAAAGAACAGAAATATTAAAGTTATTTTTGCAGCTTGTATTTTTGAGATTATAAAAATATACAGAATTAAGGAATTCATTATGCCCAAAATAGTTCAGATTTCAGTCCAAGTGTGAGCTGAACAACCTTCCCTCCAAAAAAAATACAAAACCAATAAATGCAAAACTGGTATTTATACAACAATCAGTTCAGATGTTATGTGCCTTTAGGACCTTGCATATAAAAAACTCCATTTTCAATGAATATTCTAAAATAAAATTAGGAAGATGGAAAGTAGTTATAAATTCCAGATCAATACAGACTGGTGCAAACACTATGCAAATCAGTATAGAGATTCCTCAGAAAGGTAGGATTAGGGGTCCCCTTTGACCCAGCTGTTCCCCTCCTGGGTATCTTCCTGGAAGAATTAAAAACCTCATACCACAGTGCTATATGTGCACCTATTTTTATAGCAACATAATTTGTAACAGCTAAATCTTAGAAACAACCCAAATGCCACTCAATTGAGGAATGGATGAAATATATGTTTTTTTATACAATGGAGTACTACTCAGATATAAAAAAGGATAAACTTTAGACTTTTATAAATGTACATAACTTGATACCATACTCATAAGTGAAATAAATTAGACTCATATGTGTAAACATCATTTTGTCTTCTTGTGTGAGAAACTGAAAAAATAAATAAGGTCTAAAATGTATGATAGACATTGTCAAATGGGAAGAAATCGTTCAAAAGGGAAAAGGAAATAGGACAAAGAAGAGAAATAAAGGAAGAGAAAAGAAAGAAAAAAATTGAAAGTTAGTATTAGTGTCTCTTATTTCACTAAAAAGAAAGGTGTATGCTGGTCTCATCTGGAAAAATGTTATGCACATATCTTTTATTCTGAGAAAGTCCTTTAAAGATAGCAATACACAATTTATTAACTATTACTAGTCTCCTATTATTTTGTTATGAAAGTTTATTTTACTGTTTTTCCATGAAATAAAAAAATATAAAGATAAAGAAATAGTGCGTAGGTGTTTGCAGTTGGTTATAATAATAAATTGATTAATATAATAAAATTTTCAAACAATTAAAAAATGACTTTTTATCAACTATTTTTTGGTTATGGCAACTGAAATTGATGCTGACAAATAAAAATTTAAGTTTCTGAAATTTTATGATTCAGTTCAGATAATTGATGGGAAGGCATAGTAAACAGCTGATCTTAGAACATGGCAGGATATAGATTTTAAACTTAAATTTCAAGTTTTTCTAAAAATTTATAAGTAAACTTTAGTAGTTACTTGTTGTTTTTCTATCCTTTAAGAGAATTCTCCAAGTTGGTTAAGCCGAGGTTCCAGTTAAGTTGGATGTTCACTGAATCTAGGTAGCACTTCAGTTTCACCTATGAGAGCATAACTAATACTGAAACTGCAACAGTAGCCATTGGTTCTCCCTCTGTAGTACTCTGTTTAAGGCTTACATACCTAGAAGAGAATGTGATAGACCTCGCTTGTTTAAGTCATGAGTGTATACTTGTCCAGAAGCTATGCAGTCTTAGAAAGCCTTCATGAAATCAGATGTTATGTGTCTTTAGGACCTTGCATATATAAAGGCTCCATTTTCACTGAATATTCTAAAGTGAAATTAGGAAGATGGGAGATAGTTATAAATTCCAGATCAATACAGGCTGGTGCAAACACTATGCACATTAGTATAGAGATTCCTCAGAAAGCTAAGATTAGGGGTCCCCTTTGACCCAGCTGTTCCTCTTTGGGTGTCTTCCTGGAAGAATTAAAAATCTCATACCACAGTGCTTCATGTACATCTATTTTTATGGCAGCACAATTTGTAACAGCTAAATCTTAGAAACATTTCTCCACTCTTATTTTTAGTCCTAAACTTATGGCTTCATTAGTGTACCTTAATGCCTTCATATCACATAAACACAAAATTGTTATCCTGTTCCCCAAAAGAAAAGTTACCTGCTTCAATTTCCAAGATTTATAAGTGATGTTCATTCCTCCCTTACTGCTGCCATGACCTTGTTCTGATATATTGGCTAAATACCAACATGCTGGTAAATGGTGAAGTTGACAAGAAACAGTAACAAGATTAAAATTTAATCTGAATGTGTAATAAAATGAGTTCATAAGGTTATTATTGTCTTTCATCTGGCTAAAAGTCTTTTCAGAGTCACCTAGATCTCTTGCCTTCACCTTTCTCCTCATATGCTGTAGTGTATGAGATAGAAAGATGGGTTTGCTCCTCTTTGGGGAGGAAAGGGCAGCAGCTTTACCTGGGGCTGCTTTGAAATGCACAGTGTGTTTGCAATGCATCTCTTGAGATAAGTTTTTGGTCCTTCTGTTGTTTCTTGGCTTTGAGTTGGTAACAAGTAACCATGTTTCTCTTAGCCCATCACTAGCCCATCAGTATGCTTCACTTAAATGGTCTCATCCGAGCTCCTGCTGACTGCATACATTGAGGTGCTGTGTGTCCTCTCTTTATTGATGACGAAACTCCAGCACCTACTAAGGACCTACTTCCTGCTATTCTGATGCAGGCTTACTGTCTCTTCAAACAGCTTTCTGACTCCCTGGGCACTGAACATAGCCAGGACACCTGAAGTCCAATGCCTGACTCACTGTGCTTGTCCACACTTGGTTATTTAGCACATGGATGTAGGCATATTATTAATTTGTAACAGTAAGTGATATCCTTGTTCATGCTTTCAGCTTGTCTATGTTCTTCCCCACTCTGTAAATTAATTCCAAGGAGGAAAAAATCAGAGGATATTTACATAGTCCTTGTTTTCCCTACCAACACCATTATTTGAAAAAAGCAGACTTCCTTATATCATAATATCATCTCCTTCCAAGATTTAATAGCTGTCTTGTTGAAAATAGGTATTTTCTAATTGATTTTCTAAACTATTGGAGAACTCTGAGCTTAATTATTCAAATCCCATTCTGATGAAACACAGGGCATTCCTTGTCTAAATTAATTCCCAAATTCTTGGGACACGATAAGTGACATCCCCAACACAAGGAAAGAGAGGTTTATTTTGGTTCACATTTTAGCCCATGGTCCACCAGCTCCAAGGGTGGCATGTCAGAGGAGCATAAGAGAGAAGTGCTGCTCACATCATGGGGAACAGGAGCAGAGTGTGGCAAGGGAGCACATGGGAAGGGAGATGAACCCTCTACGGTACACCAACAGAGACTCAGCTCCTCCAACCAGTCCCTACCTCCTATCAGCACATCTGCTGTGTCACTCTCATGATCCAATCACCTTCTGAGAGCCCCACTCCTGATAAAATAAGAGCAAAATGAGATATGCTTTATTTACTACACAACTAATTACACAAGCAAACCTAGTAATTACATAAGCATAAATATAATTATATATTTGCATTCTAAGGGATCTGAGAGACCCTTATTCAATTTGATACCAAAATCAGAAATAATGATTATTTACATACTTACTTACACAAAGTGAAATACTGAGTATTAAATAAATAGATGCACAGAGATAAATGTATGGCACATTGTAAACATTTTTAACATGAATAAAAAGTTATAGTAACTTTGAAATATAAAATCATTAAAGATTTAATAAATAATAAACAAAAAGTGAATAATGGATATAGAAAGGACAGTCACACCATAAGTACAAAGGACAAAATGTAAACATTCAACTATTACTAATCAAGGAAATTTTCTAATTTTGATACTTTATAGTACATGTTCCAATTAATATTGATTGAAATGTGATTGGATTAAGAAATTGCTGGGGAGGTGATTAGCTTATGAGGGCATCAAGTTAATTGATATGTGAATTCATATATGAGTTGATAGTTAAATGGGCTGTTAAGAGATAGGGTATAGGTGCAGGAAGTGTCAGGGGACACGATCTTGGGAACTACATCTGGTCTTCTCTCTTTCCTCTCTGGGTCTTTGCCTGTTTTCTGCTTTCCAGATGACCTACCAAGTAAGCCTAATGCTTCAGGGTCATTCCACCATAATGCTTCTGCTTGGATCCAGTCAATCATGGACTAATCATTCTGAAGGCATGCATCAAATTAAGAATTTACCCATTAGTGTGCTGCTGTCAAGTATTTCTTCACATCTGACTCATATAGCACACACGTAAAATTGAATACTCTAAGGGCCGGCCAGATAGCTCAGTGGCTTAAAGAACCTGCTTAGGCAGAAGCAGGGGTCAGAAGTTCAATCCCTGGCCTGCTGAGCCAGCCCTGATCCTGGGCCACCCTGAGATGGCACCTGAGACTGGGCATAGTGGCGAGCACCTGTAATCTCAGTGCTTGGGAAGCTGAAAACAGAAGAATCACTACAAGTCTGATCTGTTTAGTGAGACCCTATAGACCCTGCACTAAATTAAAAAAAATTGGATACTCTGGTCATAAATATTCCAAACTAAAGCAATGTTAATAAGGAGAAATCAAACAGAATTTGAAAAGAATATTTTTTCTATTGCTTGATTTTAGAAAAATGTGTATATTGAAAAATATAGTCATATAATAGGATGTTTTTAAATTAAATGTATTGGTTGGATGAAACTACAGATGAGATTATTATAGTAGTTTTCTCATCTAATGTTTCTTTCTTTTCTTTCTTTCTTTCTTCTTTCTTTCTTTCTTTCTTTCTTTCTTTCTTTCTTTCTTTCTTTCTTTCTTTCTTTCTTCTTTCTTTTTTTTTGGTGGAACCGGGGATTGAACTCAGACTTGTGCTTGCCTGGAAAGAGCTTATCCTACTGAGCCATCTCCCCAGCCCCTCATCCAATACTTCCAATCAATAGAAACATCGTATTGCCATGATGATGATTTCTATGGCTATAATGAAATACCTGAGGAAAACAACTTAAAGAGGAAGGGTTCACAGTATCAGGGCTCACAGTTTCAGAGATTTTTTATTCTTTTTCTTTTCTTTCTTTTCTTTCTTTCTTTCTTTCTTTCTTTCTTTCTTTCTTTCTTCCTTCTACATATTTTGTGCAGAGTCTGCAGGGTCTCTCACTACACAGATTGGACTCATAGTGATCCTCCTGTTTTCAGCCTCCCAAGTGGTGTGATTATAGGCATGCACCACCACTCCCAGTCCAAATCGCTCTCTTAGCGTGCCCTGGGGGTGGGCGGCTCGGCACGTAGGGAACAGAACCTCATCCCCGTGCCTTCCTAAGCACATGCTTTAGTCCGCTGAGCTATCTAGTGGGCTCAATTTCAGAATGTTCACTAATGGTCAGCTGGCTTCACTGCATTCTGCCTGTGAAGAATCAGAGACATCACAGTGGAAGGATCTGGAGGTGGACAGCTACTTATCTCATGCAGTTGGAAGAAAAAACAAGACCCATCAGCAGAGGAGACAGTGACCAGGTATAACCCCCAAAGTTATGCCCCATGACCTACTTCCTTGACCTATGCCCCTCTTACTAAGTTTCCATTAACATCCAGTAAACTTTGATCCTATCAGCAGACTGATCCACAGAAGAAAAGCCCTTGATATTTCAAAATCCTCCTCAAACCCTACCCCTGAAGACATGAGCACAATAGATTTTTTAATCTCAATCATTATACAGTGTGTATGTTAATGTATGAAATTTAACAGAGATTAGTAAATTTTAATGAAATGAAAGTGTATTTGTAGACAGAATTCCTAACAAATATAAATAATGAGTAGATATATAAGAATAAGTGCTTATCAAAATCATTGGAGACATACTGAAATTGCTCCAAGGACCAGACAGCTTTCTAAGTTAATCTAATTTTATGGTTAAGTGAGCAAGTGGCCCCTGTGGGGAGCAGCACAAGGAGTGAATAGGCAGGCAGTGAGGTTGTTATCCAGGGTGATGAGGGGGAATGAGCAAGCACAATTGTCCAGTTCCTGGGGATGCAGGGAGAGTGGGCACCACCACCGCCAAACTCCTGGGGTGGGGTGCAGAGCAAGTGGGTACAGCCCTGTCAGAAATGGAATTTCCTGGGCTTGGTTTCCAATTTTATTCCAAGATGCTTAAACAAAAAGTTCTAAAGCAGAACAGGAAGAGCAGCCCCTTGGCATATTGTTTTCTATATAGCACCCAATCTCTCTTTAGGTCACAGAACAAATTGTCAGGGATAGTGAGCTGGTGACAGAATAACTGGAAGGTGAGAGGAAGGAAATGGGAGGGGTCCAGCCAGGGCCTTACTTAAAGGACCTAAATATCTCTGTGTGGACAAGGGTGAAAAGGACAGGCTACATTGGAAAATATCAGCTTATGAAGGAAATTTATCATCTCCAGGGATAGATACCTGAATTCCAAGACAGCCCCTCAGAAGCAAGACAAAGTAAGATTTTACTCAGAACCTATTTTGAAGAAGTCTATGTCACATAGGTTAAAGTCTGTTCTCATTCTCCAGCAGCCTGATGTGACAGTACATATGACATATATGTTAAAAGTATAGGCCATGAATGTAACTCAGGGCACAAGCACCTGCCTGACAAGTGCAAGGTCCTGAGTTTGATTCCTGGTATAAACAAATAAAGAAATAACAAACATGCGACAGTTTCTTCCCTCTCTAACATATATAAATAAATAAAGAGAAGCAGAAGTAGGAGGGGAAGGTAACTGAAGCACTCTTAGGAATCGAAAGAGTGAGTAAGTGAGATATAAGAGGTAAAGCATTGGACTCCTTGGTTCATAGACTTTAACAACTCCTCAGACTAGCATCAGCTATCGCCTTCTGCTAATTATAAATTATATGTGTACAGTTTGGGATGTGATTGCAGCCACTCCCCATGGGTTTGGACAGACTGAATGAAATTATGACCTTGAGGGGAGAAAGAGAAAGATAAGGAGGAGAGAGAGAGAGAGAGAGAGAGAGAGAGAGA
>NW_004524627.1:3175582-3179851 GCF_000260255.1 Octodon degus | reverse complement strand
TTCTAATGGTGTTTGTAAATAGGATCACAAGTCTGCATCATGCACAGCAATTAACCACTAAGAAGAATATATGCAGTGTATTTTTTGTTGAAACTGTACTTCCGATTTGATTTGAAACTGTCTCATTGCTATCTGTTTATCAATAAAACTTTGGAAAAAAAAGAAAGGAGGGAAAGCAAACTGAGCCAAAGCAGGCTAATAGTCCCCTATATGGTCTGAGAAAATCTCTTGTTTCATATGAGGCATTATTCCTCTTGTGGGTTAAATTCTATTTAAAATCTACCCTGAAGTTTCTTATGCAGCATTCTCCAAATTCTCATTTTAGTTAAAATTACACATAAAACAAAGTTCACTAGAGGGCACTTTATAATTACCTTTTGGCTCCAGCCCCAGACCACCCTACAGGCCAAAATGACCCAGTTAGAAACTGCAAGGCTGTGCTACTGTCTCTCCTCAGTCTCCCAAATATGCACTCCCTTAAAGTTGGGTTCCCTCTAGCCCACCATAGCGAGGGCAGCCTAGAGGTCTGGTCACAGCTAATCTGTGGCCATAAACTCAAGCTGGTACCTGACCTTGTCCAGTTGTCTTACTTTGTTTTTAGTCTGGAAATTAAATGTTACATCTTTGTGTTTCAGCTCTGCTGGAACTTGCACCTACATGGATGATAAAGTTCAGCATCAGTAAAAAATCAAGGAACCAAGTTTACAGTAAAAGAAAATAGTTTATTCAAGAAGGGTACAGAGAAGGAGAAAATAGCTACTTGGCAGAGTAGTGGCATCAGAAAGCAAATGAAGTTCAAGTTTTTTTGCTCAGATATTAAAAGTAAACTAGAAGACAATTGAAAACATCTAAGTAGATTTTGAGCCAGAGCCCATGCCTGATGTCTGAGTGGGATTGTCCAGGTCCTGCCAGAACCTCATTCAACTCACAGCCCAGGCCCAGCATGTGAGTGTGATCCACAGGCTACTCATTCAAGTTAGCGCCCTGGCCCAGTGTGTGTGTGGAACTTCCTCCATCAGACCTAGCGTGGAACCCTGTGGCAGAGCTCCCTGCAGAAAGGCTAGAAGCAAGACACACCCAGCTGGTCCAAGAGTAGAACATCTTGCCAGAGTGGTACAGCAGGTTCACTTCCAAGGGCTGCTGTAGAAAGAAGTGGAGCAGAGCAGCCAGAACCAAGCCACAATGACCTGGACGAGTTTGAACTTGGTAGATCCAGACCTGGTAATAACTGCGCCAAAGCTCTACACCAAAGATCAGAAGACAGTGCTATACAAAATGTCAAAGATAAGGAGTAAAATGCATTCTCAGGCCTTGAGCCCACAAAGAACAAATGCAGGAGACACTAGCATAAAGAAATTGGAAATCCCACACCTGAAATCTTTGAAATAATAGCGTCTGAAGTAAAGAAACAACTGCAGAGATGTATAGAGGAAATAAAATCAGAAATAATTTATGGGGTTGAGGAGATGGCTCAATAAATAAATGCTTGCCTGGAAAGCGCAAGGGCCTGAGTTTAATTCCTGGTTAAAAAAAAATAAGAAAAGAAATAATTTCTAAAGTAATAAAATAAATGATAACTATAATTAAAGAAGTACTAAGTGCATCTAAGAAATACACTGATTAAAAAATAGAGGAGCATATAAAATGATAGAATCCTTGAATGAGAAATATAGGAAAGAAATAGAATGCATTAAGCAGATTTAAAGTGCTATACAGAAAATTAAAATCACAATCACAAGCTGGCAAAACTGTTTGAGTGAAAGCTAAAAGAAAAAAAAAAGAAAGTGAAAACAGACTTTGAGACCCTGAAGACACCATTTCAGCTAGTGAAAAGGTAAGAAAAGATCTTTTAGTGAATATAGGGATTTGTTTTAATAGTGTTTATAAATAGGATATCATGTCTGCATCTTGTACAACAAATAACCACTAGGAATACAGTATGCAATGTGTTAATTATTGAAACTCTCTTACTAATTTGATTTGAAACTGTCTCATTGCTATTTATTTCTCAATAAAATTATGGAAAATAAATAAGTAGTAAATAAATAAATAAGCCTCCCCCCAAAACACCAAATAGGATGCAGGAAAAAATAATTCAACCTCTGCAAAATGAGGCAAAGATGAACAACATAAGACTAATAGGCCTCAATGAGAAAGAATGAGTCAAAACAAATGATATAAAAAGAATACGGTTAGAAGTGATAGCAGAAAACTTTCCAAATATGGGGAAACAATCTGACATTCAGGCAACCAAAGCATATAGAACTCCAAATAGCATTAACCAAATTAAAACCACACCCAGACATATAATAATCAAGATCCCAGAAATTCATTACATTAACAGTATAATAAAAGCTGCTAGAGAAAAGAAACAGAAAACCTTATAGGAAAACCCATCAGCATAAAAGCAGATTTCTCTTTACAAACCATCAGGTCAAGAAGAGTATGGAGCAAAGTACTACAAGTCTTGCAAGAAAACAAATTTCAGCCCAGACTGATATACCCTGAAAAACTCTCTTTCAAGTTTAATGGAGAAGTGAAGTACTTCCATGACAAAGTGCAACTAAAGCATTTCATGATGAGAAAGCCAACTCTACACAGACTACTAAAAGATATTCTAGAGATGGATAAAAATGACCACAACTCCATGAATGAGTACGGAAAGAACTCCAACTAAATAGGGCAAATAATTAAACACAGGAGAAAAAGAAGTATACAACAGTAGTCTTTCAATTATGCATATAGAAATTTTGTATACTGCAGCAAAATATTTCCATCAGCAGTCTACAAATGGACGTCTCTTGGACCCTATGGGGTCATGATTCTGTCCAGATTCACAGGGTGGATGTCAAGGAAACAGCAGTAGCTCAGTCCTACAAGTGACACCTGGCCACCAGTAAGCGTCATGGACACTATGTCCATGACATACTAGAAACCATGTGATATCCTATATGCAAACTGTTAGAAGTGCTGGTCATATATTTGCCATTGCAGTATTTATTTATTTATTTTGCCTAACTGGGGTTTGAATTCAGGCCCTTGCACTTGCCAGGCAAGCACTTATTCTACCGAACTATATCCCTGGCCCTTCAGTATTTATGTTATGTTTTATTTTTAGTAATTCTTTACTATTGTGAAAACTTTTTCCTAGTTGATATTTTTGTATATATTAACCTATTCAAATACTATGTAAGTACTCTGAATTTATATATTTTATCTTAGTCTTAGAAACTTTAAAGAATGTATTTCCATTTTCCATTGAATTTATATTATTTCTTCCTTGTTTTTGCACACACACACATACACACACATGAAAAAATATGTGTATAATCTGACATAAAGTTCATACTGTTTTATGGAAATCTTCAATGAAGTTTTAAATGGGTTCATCTAATATAATTATATTTTACATAGTCCTGCATAACTAACATTTTGAGAGATCTTTATTCCTTAACCAGGTCCATACAGCAACTTCTCTTGCCTTCTAGATTATGATCTTTGTCATTTTCTCTATGCTACATCTGGAGGTATCAGAATATTTTGAATTTGTGTAACTGGAAAATATTTTACTTTTAGTTTTCAAAGGTATGTTTGCTAATTAGAAAATTCAATGAGGACAGATCTCTTTTTTTAGTCCTTTGAATTAATTAGTCTAGTTTCTTACCCACTTGCTCTTTTTTTCCTAATGTGGAATAAGATACTATTTAATTTTGTTCTTCCATAGCTAATACTTTTTTATGTATTTGCTGCAATGTTTCTTTACAATTAGTTTGGGACAATTTCACTCTGTGTGTCTTGGTAGGATTTTATTCATATTTCTTTTATAAAATGTTCATATTTCTTGGAAATGTGGTGCTGTAACTTCAACTAAATTCAGAAATTTTAAATCTTTAAATGTTTATTGCCAATAGGCATCAATGAGAAGGAAGGAGTCAATACAAATGATATAAAAAGAATATGGGCAGAAGTAATAGCAGAAAACTTCCCAAATAGGGGGCAACAATCTGACATTCCTGTAACCGAAGCATATAGAACTCCAAATAGCATCAATCCAATGAAAACCACACCCAGACACATAATAATAAAGATTCCAGAAATTCAGCGTAGGAACAGTATACTAAAAGCTGCTAAAGAAAAGAAACAGATCACTTTTAAAGGAAAACCCTTCAGAATAACGGCAGATTTTTCTTCACAAACCATCAAGTCAAGAAGAGCATGGAGCAAAGTACTTCAAGTCTTGCAAGAAAACAAATTCCAACCCAGACTGAT
>NW_004524627.1:3173933-3175482 GCF_000260255.1 Octodon degus | reverse complement strand
AAGAAGAAGAAGAAGAAGAAGAAGAAGAAGAAGAAGAAGAAGAAGAAGAAGAAGAAGAAGAAGAAGAAGAAGAAGAAGAAGAAGAAGAAGGAGGAGATGAGAAGAGAAGAGAGCTTGAAAAGGCTTTAGCTCCAATTGTCTTTAATTGAGGGAAGATTTCTAAACTGCTTGTTCTCTCTCTCTTCCTCCCTCTTTCTTTCTCTATGAACTTTTAGTAAAAAAAAAGTGTCCCAAAATAGAATAAATAAAACAGAACAAAATGGTAAAAAAAGAAATAAAAATAATAAAATAAAAAAGGTATCAGTGAAAAGAGGGGAGACCCAGTCCTAGCCCAGGTCCGGTGAGTGTGCGGAGAGCTTCCTGCTACACTGCTCCGGTGGGACCAGTCCCAGCCCAGGAGCAGTGTGGGCCAGACCCTCTCCCAGCCCCTTGGGCTGCCCCCACCATTCCGCAGTGCCTTCCCCACCCCGCCCGCTGAGTAGGAATTTTTGCCCCATCCCAGAGCCCCCAGAACCAGTCCTAGCCCAGGTCCCGTGAGTGTGTGGGGAGAGCTTCCTCTTCCCCCTACTTCACCTTGCTCCCTCCAGGCACAGCTCAGGCCTGGCACACATGCTTGGGGAGTAATCCTACAGCTGCCATCCCTGCAGAGAGTGTAGAGGATAGATCCAACCAGCTAGTCCAGGAGCAGAATATCAACCCACAGGGGCACAACAGGTTCACCCTTAAGGGCAGCAGAAGGAAGGAGCTGAGCACGCAGCCAGACCCAAGCCAGGTGCAGCTGGATAAGTCCAAACTTTGTAGAGCTGCACCTGAACTTCAGTACGTGCGAAGGTTATAACTACAGCAAAGATCTACAACAAAGGTCAGAAGACAGTGCTACACAAAATGACGAGAAGGAACAAAATGCAAACTCAGAACCCAAGCCCACCCGTAACAAGTGGGATAACACAGAAAAAATAGAAAATCACAAAACTGAAAGCAATGAATCAACGGCTTCAGAAAAAATAGGAAATCACACAACTGAAAGCAATGAATCAACGGCTTCTGAAATAAAGAAACAGCTGCAGAAAGATGTAGAAGACCTCAGATTGGAAATGAAAAAAACAAATCCCTGAATTAATAACATCTGCACTAAAGAATCAAATGCAGAAACATATGGAGGAAACCCAGTGCCTACCCAGAACAAGTGCAGAGGCCACTAGCTCTGCTCAAATGCATGAATTAATAGCGTCGATAGTAAATAAGCAACAGCAGAAAGACAGAGAGGAAATCAGAGTGCAATTCTTCTCTGAAATAAAAAAAGAACTCTCAGAACTCATAGCAGATGAAGTAAAGAAGTAATTACAGAAACGTAGGCAGGAAACCCAATCTGAAAAAAACATTGCAGTAAAAAAATTTCTAACTGCTTCTAAAGAAGAAATTGATAAAAAAAATAGAGGAGATTAGAAAAATGACGGATTCCCTGAATGAGCAATTCAGGAAAGAAATAGATCGCATGAAGCAGAGTCAAAGAGATATAGAGGAAATGAAACTCTCAATCACAAGCTTG
>NW_004524627.1:3169993-3173833 GCF_000260255.1 Octodon degus | reverse complement strand
TTGAGAATTCTAATTATATGAATATAAGTCCTTGATTTTGGCCAAGAGTGAACTATTATGTGACTGATCTGTAAATTCTTCAGTTTTATTTTGGACAATTTTCATTGTTTTATTCTTTTAAGTTTGTAAATAATTTATTCACACTGTGCAATCTATTTTTAATCTCATGCTATGTATTTATTTCAGAAATATTTCTCTAAAATTCAAAAAAGAGAAAACATCTAAGTAAATACAACACAGCATAATTGAAGAATTTTATGCTAGTCAAAATGAAGGGATAACACTCCCTTAGAAAATGCAAGATATTATTTTCACATTACTTACTGAAGAAAATAAATTGCACGGGGCCAGGGAGATGGCTCAGTAGAATAAGTGCTTTCCTGGCAAGTGCAAGGGTCTGAGTTCAATCCCCAGTTCCGCAGAAAAATAAAAATAAATAGATAAATAAATTGCACAATTTTATAAACTATAAAACTCTTATTCTTGCAAAGTGCAAGAAATCTGAGCAGTGAGTTTCTTAAATGACAGGATTTCCTGTGTCTGAGCGTAAAACCAAATCTTGACATGGCAGTATATCTCAGATTGGGTATTGTTTATATTGAGGGAAAAGCAAAAAGAGATAAAATACTGTTTTTTTTTTCTAATCTCGTGTGATGGTTTGTGTCAGTCAGTGCTCACTAGAGAAATAGATTTAATGTAAGATGTACAGGTATGAAATAATTAACAAGATAGGTGTACAGAGGATGCTTGCAGAGTCAGATGTGGAAGAGTGCATACAAAATGGCCACGTGCACACTGGTGATTCAATGGATGCAGTCGTGAAAGGTGCAAAGCCTGGAGCTCATGGTAGTGCCCCGTGATGTCTGTCCTGGAAGCCAGGAGTGACATCTGAGGCGAAGATGGAGATTGGAACTTCTCCAAGAAACAGAGGTGAGAATTCCTTCTTCATTGTGTTTTTATTGCATGCAGGGTACAGAACTGCTGGTTGGGTTGGCGGCACTCATATTCATGGTGGGATTTCTATCTTTAGTAAATCACTTAAGCCACACCCAGAAAGATGTTTATCCAATTAGTTTGGTGTTTATACAATACTTTGCTGTCACTGAATTGTTAATTGATCAGTAAATAAGGATGGAGGCTGTACTTTTATTATTAAGGCTGTGCCCTCATCCAATGTTATAGTAGGTGTAAAGTTCTATTTATGTAATTTTGGCCAAGCTTTTAAAATCGTGTGCAAAACTTATAGCCTTACTGTTCTTTTAGTTATTTGCTTTATTAATTATTGAAACTTTTAACCAATCTGTACTTTCTTTTAGATCTATCAACTTGTGCTTGATAAAAACTGAAAGAATATTAGATGAGTTCAACATTATTATTATTATTATTATTACATATTGCTCTGTCACTGAAATTTTTATTATTAAAAAAGCTGTCAATCTCCAATAATATTTGTCTTAAATTCTACTTTGCAAGATATTAAAATATGTACACACTTTATTTAATTGGTTTTTTGAGAGAGAGAGAGAGAGAGAGAGAGAGAGAGACAGACAGACAGACAGACAGACAGACAGACAGACAGAGATAGAGTCTAAAGATAGTTGACTGGCTTTGCATTCACTATGTATTCCAAGTTGGCTTCATACTCACAGTGATCCTCCTGGATCAGCCTCTCAAATTCTGGAATTACAGTTATGTACCATCATCGCTGACCTAGATATAGAAACTTTATGATAGGGTATATTCATAATCCATTTTTCTTTTATCTTTCCTGTATTCACATGTATGAAATATTTGTTCTTTAAGCAGTATATCATTAAGTGTTGCTGTTTAAAATATTGGCAGTACAATATAATTACCATTAGATTCAATATACATTGTTATAAGGATTTAGGGCAGTTTATACTTTCATCTTTTGCACTATTATTGTCTCTACTATTTTTTCACTTGCATATTATAAAGTCCATGAGACACTATTATTTGTTTTCATTCCAATAATAATTCCTATTTACTCAGTTTAAAAATTGCTTTCTAGTGTTCTTAATTCCTTCTGCATTTAATGTTGGCAGTTGAAATATTAATGATTTTCTTTTTCTTTCTTTTTTGTTGGGGACTCAGCCTAACCTGGGGGCAGGGCTGGTGTGGCATGTAGTACCAGGGATCTAATTGTCCCTATGCTTTGCCAAAGCTTACCTAAGTAGATGCTTTAGACCACTGAGCTTTCTCGCTGGCCCATGACTTTCTTATTACTGGGACAAAACACTCAACAACAGCAAATTAAAGGAACCAAGGTTTACCTTGGTTCACAATTTGTAGAGGTTTCAATCCATAGTCTGCTGTCTTCAAAGCAGTAAGGCATGGCCAGGGGAATGGGGGACAAAAGAGCTGCATATGGCCAGGGCTCTAGCAAGCAGAATGAAGAAGGTGGCTCACATTCATAGATGATACTGTACTTCCCAGCACCACATTAAGCTATAAATTCATCCGTAGACTTCAACTGATGACTGTCATACTCCCATGATCCAGCCTCTTCTCCAAATTCCCCCTGTGAGTCCATGAACCTTTGTTTGATGGGACACCTCAATACAAACCATAATATAGAAGATTATTTTTCAACAAACTGCCTGGAGCCTCTTCTCTGAAGGCACTCATCACATTCATGAAGGATTCATCTTTCTAGTGTAATCATCTCCCAGTGGTGAAGTGCTATCTCCCTGGAATATAGGAGTTCAACTTATGAAGGTTAGAAGGGCAAATACATTCAGTCCATGTTTTATTACTTTATACAAAAATATTTATTTTTCATGTTTGTTAATTCAAATACATAAAAATCCATAGATCTTTCAAAAATCTTGTGCTTTTTTTGATTTTCCACCATTTTGAATTCTAGCATGGCTCATACTTGTAAAAATATTTAATTGTTGTTGGTAAAAATTATAGTGACTGCATAGCATTACAAATGATGTGAAAATTCTTATAGGATCAGATAGAATGCCAATATGCCATTGTGACCTTGGTGTAACTTATTTTTAGACTTGGTTAAGAGTGGGTCATTAAAATTTCCTCTTTCTTGTGAATCACAGGTAGGGGTTTGGGGCCTGGTCTTTCTTAAGACTCACATGGAAGCTTGGCAAATTTCCTAGGATATCTACTTCATGAGGCTTTATCTAATCTTTTACTTTGCATATCACCAACTTGGGACAATCACTTCTCAACTTCCAATTAGTATTTTCTCTGTGTTCTTAAAATTTCACTCCATGAATGTGTAAGTATTGACAAATTAAAGAACAGTTTAAGGGGGCCTGTTCCTGAAGTTATAGATTGGACAGCTCTGATTTTTCTCCCCATCTCCACAGCCCAGTAAGACTTCCCTCTGTTTTGAGTAACTTCCCTAATGTGCAAGTTAGAAATACTTTCAGAGAACAAACTGAGGAGATTACGTTAATCAATTTCCATGTTGCTCCCTGCTCAGGGCTCACAGTCTCTCAGGTTCTACTTGGCCTGGCTGCTCTCCCAAGACTTCAATCATTTTTTAAAATTTCCCCCAGATTTTATTCTTCATTGAATAGGTTAGTCAATATAAATTGCTCTGTTATGGTTAAGTTAAAATTCCATAATTTGAAACTTTTCCAATTATACCAAAAATGTTTCAGTGCTTTTGCAGTATAGAATGTAATCTAGATTTTGGCATTGGAATTTTGTTGTTATATATCACAAGTCTTTTTTATTTTTTATTTTTTCTACAATTTTATTGAGAAACAAATAGCAATGAGACAGTTTCAAACCAAACTGGTAAGACAGAGTCAATAATTAACACATTACATACATTTTTCCTAGTGGTTA
>NW_004524627.1:3160085-3161768 GCF_000260255.1 Octodon degus | reverse complement strand
TCCTCCCAAAATCATTCCTGGAGGCAAGTATTATACTAATACCAAAACCAGGGAAAGATGCAACTAAGAAAGAGAACTACAGGCCTATCTCCCTCATGCACATAGATGCCAAATTCCTCAATAAAATCCTAGCAAATAGAATACAGCAAATCATTGAGGAGATCATACACCATGACCAGGTAGGATTCATCCCAGGGATGCAAGGATGGTTCAATATTCGAAAATCTATCAATGTAATACACTGCATCAATAGAGCGAAAACTAAAAACGATATGATCATCTCCATTGATGCAGAAAAGGCTTTTGACACAGTCCAACACTCATTCATGTTTCAAGTCCTACAGAAAATTGGAATAGATGGCCTCCACTTCAATCTGGTAAAAGCCAGTTATGAAAACCCAATGGCTAACATAATCCTAAATAGGGAAAAACTGAAATGTTTTACTCTTAGATTGGGTAGAAGACAAGGATGTCCTCTACCACCACTCCTATTCAATATAGTTCTGGAATCATTAGCTAAAGCCATTAGGCAAGAGAAAGAAGTAAAAGGAATAAAATAGGCAAAGAAGAAGTCAAATTATCTTTATTTGCGGATGACATGATACTTTACTTAGAAGACCCAGAAAACACCACCAAGAAGCTACTAGAATTAATACAGAAATTCAGTAGCATAGCAGGTTATAAAGTCAATACCCAGAAGTCAATAGCATTCCTCTACACAGACAACAAACACACTGAGTGGGTAATTATAGAAACAATACCTTTTAAAACAGCACCGAGGAAAATGAAATACCTTGGAGTTAACCTAACTAAAGAAGTCAATGATCTTTTCGAGGAAAATTACAGTACTCTTAAAAAAGAGATCCTAGAGGATTTCAGAAAATGGAAAGATATCACATGCTCCTGGATAGGAATAATTATCATTGTGAAGATGGCCATACTCCCAAAATTGCTGTACAGATTTAGTGCAATCCCTATCACACTACCACCGACATATCTCACAGACATAGAGAAATCATTCCTAAGATTTATCTAGAACTCGCAGAGACCTAGAATAGCAAAGGCAATTCTGGGCAATGAAGACAAGGCAGATGGCATTACCATTCCTGACTTGAAATGATACTACAAGCCTACTGTGATAAAATCAACATGGTACTGGCATCAAAATAGAACTGAGGATCAATGGAATAGATTAGAAGACACTGAAGCCCCTATGAACACACTCAGTCATCTTATTTTTCACAAAGGGGTCAAACATGCTCACTGGAAGAAAGATAGCCTCTTTAATAAATGGTGCTGGAAAAACTCGCTCTCTACATGCCAAAAACTCAAACCTGACCCAGTTCTATCACCATGCACTAAACTAAAGTCAAAATGCATTAAAGATCTAAACATTAAAGCAGAGATACTAAATCTCCTGGACGAGAAAGTAGGAGGAACTCTTGAAGACATAGGGGTAGGCAAAGAGTTCATGGACAGAAATCAAATCGCACCGGTAACAGTTGAAAGAATTAACAACTTGACCTGCTCTTACTGAGAAGTTTTTTCATGTCAAAAGAAATTACCAACAAAGTGAAAAGGCAACCCCCAAATTTGGAAAAAATCATGACAAATAAGTACTCAGACAAAAGTCTGCTCTCTAGAATCTATAAAGAACTAAAAAACACTAGGGCCCCAAAATTT
>NW_004524627.1:3153463-3159985 GCF_000260255.1 Octodon degus | reverse complement strand
TACAAAATGGACATTCATCTGTATCCCCTTTTTTGTTTAGTTCCATCATTTGAATATTATAGGTGTGTTAACTCAGCAAAATATTCTAAAAGAGTTCAGTAGTCCATAATAGTATTGGGTCTTCCACTTGACTTGCAATGTCAGAAATTGTTCACCTGAGTCCCCTCCAGCTCAACATAACACCATGGTTTTACTTCTTATACTTCGTTTTTATACTTTTCTGCTGGATGGTTAAGATCAAGACAAAGCAAGACCTATGTAACAAGAGTTGTAGCTACAAATCTTTTTTAATCCAAAGAGTTTTCACACATTATTCTCCCTCAAAACACTAATATTCACGGTATTTTGAACATTAATCATGCAGAATGTCACATATTCTAAAACTCTCTGATTGCTCCCTTATGCTAGCATTTTAGCATTCTAGTATTCTGAATATTTATTCCTAATAATATCTCTAATATTATCCCTCTGCATTGTAAACTTGAACTTAAAACTTTATTATGTCAATGTTTAATCTTTTCATGGTTGACAATGGACATTTATTACTGTTCTGTTCCAAGTTAAACTATCTTAAGGCATAATTAAGGTAGTAAAAGTGCATTCTTTTGTGGTTATTAAACAGAATGTGAGTTGGTGAATTGGTACCTCTAACTTGAAATGTTTTAAAATAAACTTTTATAACACAATGAAGTACAACATATGTATAGGGAAGTGCAAACTTCTAATGGTACAGGATGTGATTTTTAAATTGTGAGCCTAAGTATCTTACATCAAAATTAAGACATAGATCATTACTAGCATCCAGTTTTTAACCATAACCATAATTATATTCAATTTTTATCATTATTAATTGCCCATGCAGACTCTTGGGCTTATTTCCTACAGTCACTGTCTTGATTATGAAATTCTATGTTGCTATTTCAAGTAATGTGTTATTTTTATCTTCATAGAGTATTTCATAGGATGGATATAATTCAATTTACCCATCTTATTATTTAAAGATTTTTAGGTTCATCCAGCCCTTCCCAATGATAAATGATGCCACTACAAAATTTTTGTACTTATCCTTTGGTGATTTATGTTTGCATTTCTGTCAAGTATATACCCAGGAGGGAAAATGATGATTCATTGCTTGTATGTATGTGTGTTCACTAAGAGATACTGTAAAGAATTTTTCAAAATGGTTTAATCCATTCATACTTCCACTAGCAAGGATAAAATGTTTCTTCATTACATATTTTAGGTATTTAGCATGTTTCAGTGCAATTTTAATCCTGGATTTCTCCACCCAATGAATTGCTAGACCCCAATCATACTACAACCAAAATTTGTACTGGCTAATTGTGGTTGTTGTTGGTTGTGTGAGTGTAATTTTTATTTTTATTGCACATTTTTAATTTCATTGTAGGGAAAGTAATATCTGTGCTGACAACCTAAACTATACCTATGTTATGGGTGGGCAGAACATGAGCCAATGTTTATAGCAGCATTGAAAGCCTGCTAACATGGAATCCTTTCCTGCTCTTTTATGGCATTCAGCATATATTTTCTGACCATTTGTTTAAATTTGTCTCCAGTTTGAATACAAGTTTCATGATTTGGAATTGTTAAGTCTCTATAGCAGGCACATAAAAATAATTAAATACTTGTGGGTTGAATTTCTGAATGCTGAATTGTTTAATCAGAAAATTCGAAAGGAAGAAAAAGATTAATAGTGCAACCTCAGATAGGAAAATGAGTACTTTAAAGATTTTGTGATCAGACGGGCATACAAAGGCTCATAAGAAACAAAACAAGTCTATCAGCTTGGACTTGATTTAAAAGCCAAACACTGTCTTGGGTGGAATGTGTTGTCTTCAACTGAAAAGTCTAAGTTTTGCCAGAAGCCAATCTTTGCGAATCTGTAGTGAAAATTATTGCACTTTAAAAATTAAACCTATAGTGAATTGCCTGCTAATTACTTTGAACAATAATAATAAGAAGAAGAACAGCAACAACAGCAAAGAAATAAAATGTAAATATTCAGATTCTGAGAGCTCACTATTCTCAACACAGTTATGGAGCTTTAAAATTTCTGTTTTAGGGATGTAGAAAATCACTTTAATATACTTTTAGATGTAAGTAAATGTTTTAAAACAGTCTTTGTATTGTTTTTAAACAAGAATCACTCTGCATGGAGATGTAACAAGTTCATGGACACTGTCTCCACAAAATTTATGTTTCATCATTTCCCCTTTACCTGTGAATTAACCACACACTGACGTTTCCTGACCCCTCTGGAGTCCTAAAGTAATTTCAGTAAATCATTTGACCTTTACTTTAGTGGAGAAATAAGTAGCACTGTATCTACCACTGTTACTAAAGACATGTTGAGACATGTCTTTGTAATAGCATAGTTTTTGTGATAGCAGTTTTGGAGAGACAAATACCAAGTCAACTGGAAATAATCATATACTAAAATACAGCAGTAATATATATATATATATATATATGTGTGTGTGTGTGTGTTTAAAAGTTATTTAGTCTGTTTTGGTGCACTATGCTGCACTTCTGACCTAAAATTGATGAAATCTATAGTATTGATTAAGATATAGAGGTTCTAACTTTGGTTATATTTTATATCTGCAAATGGTACTAATTTGATTTCTTATTCTTTAAAATTCTTGTGTTTGTAGCAAAATTATGTAATCATAAGATGGTCTACAAGGGCTTGGCCACACAAAATATATATTTTTATTGGTCCATGTTTATAATGCATTTGTCCTGTTGAGTTGGTCTACATACTCATTGTGTCTTCATCTTTTGTTCTTTTTGTTTGCATCCCTCCCTCCTCCTTTCTCCTCCTATCCTTACATCTATCTCCAAAGGCCTCCCTTCCTATTTCCCTTCATTTATCTTGTATTTTGTCCTTCACATTATTTATCTTTTGTGTTTCTTGAATAAGAAAATCTGTGTGATAGTTAACTTTCTGTTTCTGTTTTATTTCACTCAGCATTGCAGTCCAAAGGGACATCCAATTTTTAAAGATCGCTCAAATTTATTCTTCTTTATGTCTGAGTAGTATTCTACTTAAAATATACACATTTTCATTATACCTTAATTTATTAATGTCCATATGGGTCACTTCCAAGATTTAATTATTGTAAGTTGTGCTTCTATAAATACGGATATGCATGTATCACTGTAATTCACTCTTCCCAAAAGATGTCATTCACTCTTTTGGGAAGATAGCAGAATTGTGTAGCTGGGTACAATAGATTACATAGTGTTAGTTTTTTTTAATGATCTCCATATTGATTTCAAAAGCAGTTGTTTGGATTTACAGTCCCACCAACAATGTAGAAAAATTTCTTTCCCTTCAGAATTGCCAGCATGAATTTATATTTGCATTCTTGATGATAGCTATTCTTTCTGGAGTAATATAGAGTCTTACTGTTTGAATTTCTTTAATGTTTAGAGATACTGAACTTCTTTTCATGTACTGATTGGCTATTTGTACTTCTCCTTTAGGGAAGTGTTTCTTCATTTTAATTGCCCATTTTTAGATTGGGTTTGTTATTTTGGGATACCTTTTTTTTGGGGGGGTTCTTGCATTGTAGCTATTAGTACTCTGAGAAGTAGCTAGCAAAATTTTTAACAAGAATGAGCCAACAACTTAGAGATTCATATGTTCTTAGTTTATATTACAAATCTTTATAATGCATATATATTGAATATATATCTGTATGTATATACTAGTTTTAACATGGCATGGATTAGGGATTGTTCCACTAGCCTTGTCAAGAAACAAGCAATTAACATTTTGTTTGTATTTTAAATGATGATTATAATATGGTCAATTTTTCTATGTATTTGCCTCCTAAGAAAAATATACATTTCTTAAAGCAAAGATTTAATTTTCTTCTCCACTCAAAATTGCTTGCACAGTTTATATTACCTACATCAGTTTTGATAGAAAAAGACAACAATAAGGATGCAGTGGTCCTTCATCATATAACCTAGGTATAGCACAGTGATAACTGCAGGAGCACGCATAAAAGAATTGGCATTGATATTTTGGAACTGGAAATCTTCTTGTAAGAGAAACATAAACCATTTTATGATGAAGAAAGCAAAATATTAAGAAAGATTCCTATTATAATGATATGTCCACATAGAGGAATAAATTACTAGAATCATAGAAAATGTTGAAACAAAAATTTGGATGCACTCACAAAAAGAAGTGATATGTGAGCTGAATTTTAGAAAAAACACTATGACACAGTTTAACACAAGCTCAGGGAGATAGTATAAGATAAACTTGCTGGGTTGAAGAATAAAACATTTAAAAATATTTATTTCATTTTACTTGCTATTATTTCTAGAACAAAATGAAAGCTATTAATCAGTAAGAGACTTTAGGCACATAGCATTTTTTAATGTGTGCAACTATGTCTAGATAAAAGTATGACAGGGTATTATTAAAAAAAAAAAAAGCAACAAAACTGACTGCACCTCCTGGACCTCTCCACACCCAGTCTAGGCCCAGCATGTGTGTAGGAGAACTTCCACTCCTCTGCACCTCTCGGACGCCTCTAGACTGAGCCCAGGCTCAGGATACTGGCCTGGTGTGAAACTCACCAGCTGAACTCCTTACAGAAAGGCTAGAGGCCAGAACCACCCAGCTAACCCAGGAGCAGAACATATTGCCATAGAGGTACAGCAGGTGCAGTTCAATGGGCTGCAGCAAGCAGGAGTTAAGTACAGCAGCCAGAACCAAGTCAGGCACATTGGGACGAATTCAAACTTTGTAGCTCCAGACGCAGTAAGCTGAGACACTTTTCTAGACCCAGATCTATGACAGCATCTCCACTCTTTTTCTCTTGAATGAGAGAGGGGGAAAAAGGTAACTGGGGTGAACTAGTCTGCCTTGAAACCCAGGTACATCAAAGGGAGGTGATCAGACAGAATTTAGGGGAACTAATTTAGATTCAAATTTCCAATTTAATATCTGCTTAGCTACACAGAACATATGCTTGATCTTACTGTCTAAAATAAAAACTCATTAGTTACAAAAGTTTGTTAACAGCTACATATCACTATCCACTATTATTATTCCTAATTGTAGCTCTGTAAACATAAAACTATAACTGCCTTAGCCATATAATCTCTCTTAGGTAAGAATTTTGGTAGAAGCTAAGGTTATAACTGAACCAAAACTCTACACCAAAGATCAGAGGAGAGTGATATACAAATTGACCAAGAGATGGATCAAAATGCAATCTGAGGCCCCAAGCCCACCCACCCAGAACAAATGAGAGACACTAGCATAGAAGAAATTGGAAATCACACAGCTGAAACCTCTGAATTAATAGCAACTGAACTAAAGATACAACTACAGAAAGATATAGAGGATATCAGATCAGCAATAACCTCTGAAATAAAAAAAAAACCTCTGAATTAATAGCATCTGAAGTAAAGAAACATCTGCACAAAGTTATAGAGGAAATAAGATGAGAAATAATCTCTAAAGTAAAAAAAAGAAAGGTTAATTATAGTGAAACAATAACTGTTTCTAAAGAAGACACTGATAAAACGGAGAACAGAAAAAAGATGGAATCCTTGTTTTCCCCTTTATTTATTTATTTTTCCATAATTTTATTGAGAAACAAATAGCAATGAGACAGTTTCAAATCAAATTGGGAGGACAGTTTCAATAATTAACACATTGCACACTCTCTTCCTAGTGGTTATTTGCTGTACAACAGGCAGACATGATACTGTATATACAAGCACTTTTAGAACAAATACTTCTATTCATTAAGAGAATGTAACTGTATATCTATTCTAACCATTTTGAATACATAGATACAAAATGGGCATTCATCTGTATCCCCTTTTTTTGTTTAGGTCCATCATTTGAATATTATAGGTGTGTTATCTCAGCAAAATACTCTAAAAGAGTCCAGTAGTCCATGAGAGTTTTGGGTCTTCTATGTGAATGGCAGTCAGAAATTGTTGACCTGAGTCCCCTGCAGTTTAACATAACACCTTGGCTTTACTTCTTATACTTTGCTTTTATGCTTTTCTGCTGGATGGTTAAGACCAAGATAAAGCAGGACCTATGCAACAAGAGTTGTAGCTTTTGGGTGTGATAAGGTCAGTCAAATCCCGTCAGGATTTATTCTGAGATCCTGTACCTCAGATTGCAGATCCTTTGTCAGTGTCAGCTATGTGGATGAGTCACAACCATTGCTTGGCCAATGTGAAAAATGATGGAATCCTTCAGTGAGGAATATAGGAAAGAAATAGATCACATGATGCAGACTCAAAGAGATACTCAGAAACTTAAAATCTCAATCACAAAATTACAAAATCGTTTGAATGAAAGTGAAGATAGATGGGGGCTGAGGAGATGGCTCAGTAGAATAAGCACTTGCCTGGCAAGCACAAAGGCCTGAGTACAATCCCCAGTTCCAAAAAAAAAAAAAAAAAGTGAAAATAGTTTCAAATCTTGAAGACACCACTGCAACCAGTGAAAAG
>NW_004524627.1:3107161-3146818 GCF_000260255.1 Octodon degus | reverse complement strand
AATGTCCATTTTGTATCTGTGTATTCAAAGTGGTTAGGATAGATATATAGTTGCATTCTCTTAATGAATAGAATGATTTGTTCTAATGGTGTTTGTTAATAGGATCTCAAGTCTGCATCTTGTACAGCAATTAACGACTAAGAAGAATATATGCAGTGTGTTATTTGTTGACTCTGTACTTTCCATTTGATTTGAAACTGTCTCATTGCTATCTGTTTATCAATAAAATTTTGAAAAAAAGCCCCCCACACTGAGACATATAATCGTCAAGATTCCAGAATTCCAGCACAATGTAATAAAAACTACTAGGGAAAAAAAGAGATCACATTTAAAGGAAAACCCATCAGAATCTTGGCAGACTTCTCTTCACAATCCATGAAGTCAATAACAGCATGGAGCAGAGTACTTCAAATCCTCTATGAAAACAAATTCCAGCCCAGACTACTATACTCTGCAAAATTCTCTTTCAAGTTTGATGGAGAAGTGAAATACTTCCATGACAAAGAACAACTAAAGAATTTCATGATGACAAAGCCAATCCAACACAGACTAGTAAAAGATAATCTAGAGAGGGACCAAAATGACTGCAATTCTATGAATGAGAATCGAAAGAATCCACCAAATAGGGCATACAATTAAGCACAGGAGAAAAGGGGGTAAATAACAACAGCAGATAAATAATATATGAATCGAAATCAATACATGTGAATTTTAACCATCAGTGTAAATGGACTCAATTCACCAATTAATAGACATAAACTGGCACAGTAGATAAGAAGCAATGTCCAACAATATGCTGCAAACAATAAACACACTTAACTCATAAAGAAATTCACAGGCTGAAAGTCAAAGGATGGAAAGCAATACTACATGATCCAGCACCTCAGAAAAAAGCAAGAGTAGTAATTCTGTTTGCAGACAGTCTGAACTTCAAGCAAAGAATGATCAAGCATAATAAAGATGGCCACTACTTACCAGTTAGAGAAAAAGTTCAAGAGGAAAGAGTAAAATTCTTAAACATGTATGTATCAAAAATGGGAGCACCCAACTATCTAAGACAAATTTTTTTTTGTGGAATCTGGTATTGAACTAGGCCCTTGTGCTTGCCAGGCAAGCACTTATTCTACTGAGCTATCTCCACATCCCTGAGAGAAATCTTGCTGGATATGAAAATCTAATATCCAATACCAAAATATTAACAGGAGAACTTAATACCCCATCATCCCAAAAAGACAGGTCAAGCAGACATAAAATTAGCAAATAAGTACAAGAATTGAACCAGAAATTATAAGAAATGAACTTTGTGGACATATACAAAGTGTTCCACCCAAACACAGCTGAATACACATTTTTTCAGCGGAATATGGGACATTTTCTAAAATACACCACATACTAATCCATAGGTCATGCTTAAGTAAAAACAAGAAAACAGAAATTGTCCCATGCATGTTATCTGACCAAAGTGTAATGAAGCTGAAAATAAATGACAAAAGAAACCACAAAAACCCCTTAAATACATGGAAATTAAACAACACCCTACTCAGCAACCAATGGGTCAGAGATGAAAATAAACAGGAAATTCAACAATACCTACAATTCAGTGAAAATACAAGCACAACTTATTGGGACTTATAGGATGTGATGAAAGCAGTTCTCAGAGGGAAATTAATAGCTGTGAAGTTGCACATTAGGAAAACAGACTGGGAACAAATAAACACCCTAGTGCTGCACCTTCAACATCTAGAAAAAGAGCAAAACAAACCCAATGCCCAAAGACGGAATTAAATTACAAAAATGAGAGCACAAATTAATTCTCTTGAGATAAACAAAACAATACAAAGAATTAACAAATCAAAAAGCTGGTTCTTTGAAGACTAAATAAGATTAATAAGCTCCTAGCTAACTTTGTCAAAAAGAGGAAAGAAAAAACTGAAATACAAGCAATAAGGAATGAAAAGGGTGAAATTACCACAGACCCAGTGGAAATTTAGAAGATAATCAATACCCACTTTGAGAATCTTTACTCTCACAGAATTGAAGACACAGAAGAAATGGACAGATTCCTAAAAAGATACAAATGACCAAAATTGAACAAGGAGATACAAGAACTCTCAGTAACTCAATAACAGCCAATGAAATACAAAATGTAATAATAAACCTACCAACAAAGAAAAGTGCATGTCCTGATCGTTTTGCAGCTGAATTCCACAAGAAATTTACAGAAGATATAAGCCTAATAGCCCTCAAAATCTTTAATGAAATTGAAAAGGAAACAATCCTTGCAAAATGATTCTTGGAGGTAAATATTATACTGATACTAAAACCAGGGAAAGATTCAACTAAAAAGGAGAACTACAGGCCAATCTCCCTCATGAATGCAAAAATCCTCAATAAAATCCTGGCAAATAGAATACAGCAAATCATGCAGAAATTTATACATCATAACAGGTAGGATTCATCCCAGGGATGCAAGGAAGGTTCAATATATGCAAATCTGTAAATGTGATACACTATAGCTATAGAGCCAAATCCAAAAACCACATGATTATCTCAATTGATGCAGAAAAGCCTTTTGACAAAGTCCAACAGTCACTCATGATCAAAGTCCTACAGAAAATTGGAATGGATTGCCTCTACCTCAATCTGATAAAAGCTATCTATGAAAACCCAACAGCTAACATAATTCTCAATGGGGGAAAAATGACATCTTTTCCTCTCAGTTGTGGTACAAGACAAGGATGTTCTCTATCACCACTCCTATTCAATATAGTTCTGGAATCATTAGCTAGAGCCATTAGACAAGAGAGAGAAATAATAGGAATAAGAATAGGTAAAGAAGAAGTTAAACTACCATTATTTGCAGATGACATGATACTTTACTTGGAGGACCCAAAAAACTTACCAAGAAGCTCCTAAAATTAATACACAAATTCAGTAGCAGAACAGGATGCAAAGTCAATACTCAAAAGTCAATAGCGTTCCTTTACACAGATAAAACACACACACACACACACACACACACACACACACACACACTGAGAGGGAAATTAGAGAAGCAATACCTCTTAAAATAGCACCGTGAAAAATTAAATACTGAGGAATTAATTTAACTAAAGAAGTCAAAGTTCTATTCAATGAAAATTACAGTATTTAAAAAAAAGAGATTATAGAGGATTTCAAAAAGTTGAAAGATATTCCCTGCTCCTGTACAGGAAGAACCAACATTGTGAAGATGGCCACACTCCTAAAATTTTTATAGAGATTTAACGCAATTCCTATCAAAATATCACCAAGATAACTTGGAGACCTAGAGAAATTATTCCTAAAATGTATTAGTAACCATAAGATACCTAGAATAGCAAAGGCAATCCTGAGCAACAAAGACAAGGCAGGAAGCATTACAATTCCTGACTTGAAATTATACTACAAAGCTGTGATAAAATTAGCATGGTGTTGACAAAAAATAGACCTGAGGAACAATGGAATAGATTAGAAGATGCAGAAACAACTACAAATACACTTGGCCACCTTATCTTCGACAAAGCCAAATATGCTTACTGGAAGAACAATAGCCTCTTTACCAAATGGTGCTGGAAAAACTGGCTCTCTACATGTCAAAAACTAAAACTAGACCCAAGTCTATCACCATGCACTAATCTAAAACCAAAATTGATTGATAATCTAAATTTTAAAACAGAAAGACTAAGTCTCCTTGAAGAGAATGAAGGAGCAAATCTTGAAGCTAAAGGGGTAGGCAAACAATTCATGAGCAAACATCAAACTGCATGGGTAATACTTGAAAGAATTAAAAACTAGAACCTCCTCTCATTGAGATGTTTATGCACGTCAATAAAAATTACCAACAAAGTGAAAAAACAAACCACGAATTGGGAAAAAATCTTAACTAAGAAGCACCATTACAATGGGCTTCTCTAGAATTTATAAAGAACAAAAAAACATTAGGGCCCCAAAATTTAAAGACCCAGTTCAGAAATGGGCATCCAAGATAAATACATACTTCTCAGAGGAAGAAATTCTAGAAGCTAATAAATACCTGAAAAAAAAAGCTCCACATCACTAGTCATCCATGAAACACAAATGAAAATAACACTGAGATACCATCTCACCCCAGAAAGAATGGCAATCATAAATAAATCAACCAAATTTACCTTCTGATAGCTAAATTTAGGAAGCAACCAAAATGCCTATCACCTAAGGAATGGATGAAAAATATGTGGAGTTTTTATACAATGGAGTATTACTTAGCTATAAAGAATGATATACTTTAAGCCTTCTTATATAAGTGGATGAAACTTGAAGATGTAAGTAAAATAAACCAGACCCACATGTGTAAATATCAAATAGTCTCTTGAATGTAAGAACTCAAAAGTAGAAATAAAATTGCAAGGCATAACACAATTAAATGCAGAGTAAGAATTTAACGATTAAACAATGAAGAGAAGGCAAGGAGACAAACTAGGAAACATGGCAGGGACAAAACCATACATTTATATATACAAGATGGTTAAGGCAATTGTCCTGAGAATCACCACCAGGTTTTTAAAACTAGCAGTTAATTGATAAGATTCTCACCCTGACTATATATGCTGATACCTGTAAACTGAGCAACTGCACCAAGGATAGCAATGTGTAATACTCAGGCCATGCTTCAAATGCCTATGATTCTGGTCTTCTAAATATGTACTGCTTCTGATGTCATATCAAATATTGCTATACTCTCTCTCCAATAAATGTTTGTTTTAAAAAAATTAATAAAAGAAAACAAGAGATGAGAAGAAAATGTCATAGGACTGTCCTGCTAAAATGTTTTATACTGTTACAGTTGTAAATTTATTTGTAAAGCTGTTTAAATGTTTATTTTTATTTTTTAATTTTTTTAACATTCTATAGGGTTTAAAAATTTAGCCTATCAATAATTGTTACAAAATACTTGTTCCGTGTTACGTCTAAGGTGTTTGATATTCAGACAGATACTGATGTTAAGCTCAGATGCTTATGTTCTAGGGTAATAATATTAATCTTCTCTTCTGGAGGGTTAACAACTTAAGTTTGCAGACCAAAAAATTAGACAAAAAATGGGCTACAAGGATAGCCAATATTTTGGGCCTAGCCGTTTAAGTTCAGTGAAGACTCAGAACATAAGAGAACCTGTACTGTAACCTCCTTTAACTCAGTGGTGTCCCAATATTCTCTTCAAGTTTATTATGGGGTCACAGAGGAAAGGGATCAATGAAATACAGTGTGCCTAAGGAGAGTCACATGGAGAGAAAACATTCTCTCAGGCTTTCATAGAAAACAAATTGGTCAAGCAATGGCCATGAGTTATCCTCATGGCTGACACTAACAAAAGATCTACAAATTGTGGTACATAATTTCAGGATAATCCTGAGGGGATTTGACTGACATTCTCAGATACTGAAGTTGCATTTTTTTTGTTATATAGGTCTTGTTTTATCTTGGTCTTAACCATCTAACAGAAAAGTATAAACATGAGGTATAAAAAGTAAAGCCATATTAATATGCTGAGCTGTAAAAGGCTCAAGTCAACAACTTCTGAAACTGCCAGTCAGTGGATAACCCACTACTATTATGGACTACTGGACTATATTGGATTATTTTGCTGAATTCATGCACCCACAATATTTAAATGGCAATGGAATATCCATCTCTGACAAAACTAAATGAAAAGGGGGATATAAATTATGGTCCATTTTGTAGTGAAAAAAATATATATCTGTACATACAAAATAGGATAGATATACAGGAACTTTCACTTAGTTCAATAAGAAATATTTATACTAAAAATGTTTAGACAAGATATGATGTCTGCACCTTGTACTCTGAATAACTACTATAAAGACAATAATATGCAAGGTATTAATTATTGTAACTGTCCTACTAATCTGTTTTGACACTGTCTCATTGTTATTTCTTTCTGAATAAAATTAATTAAAAAAAAGAAAAACAAAACCCGGATTTTGAAGCACATTTTGTCTATGAAAACAAACTTCTGAGAATATATTATTACTTCATAAGAAATACTATTTATGTTATTTAAAATCATGCAATGATTTAGAGTTCCTAATAAATAATTAAATTTGAAAAATTTGTATTTGACACAGTTAACTAAATAGAAATGTTTTACTATGTTGTGTACTACAGTCTTCATTACTTTAAAAATATATTAACACTATTTAATTTGCATATTATTCTGTATTTCAGAGAGCTTTATAAATTTTAAGTTTTTCTTCTACAATGCTCTACATTCTTATTGTTTAGAAATATTTTATACATGATTTATGTAATATAAATTCTGACTTTTATATGCATATATTTGATGCATGTATATTTGCAACATTAAAATATATCTGCTTGAAGACATTTTAATAAAATTAGTTGATGAATAATTCTAGAATATATTATTAGAATGAAAATTATTTCATGTGAGAACTAATGTAGTACTAGGAAAGTAAATGGAAAATGCTATTTATTTGTTAACATTAATAAAAAAATGGCAAGTTATAAAGTTAACATGTTATGTATTTGAATAATTCATAAAGATTGCATCTTGGATGCCAAATAAATTCTTTAGCTGAGAATTCCTGGGTAATTAATAGTGCTGTTCTTGAAAGCTTAAAAATAGTTATATTGGTGCATAAATTTGTGACTGTTGGGATTTAAAACTTGTTTTTACATGTATTGTACTTTTTTCCTCCAAATAATTACTTCAAGTTGATCATACATATATTTTCCCTAACTTTCTTTGAATAGTAGATGAATTTTAAGGTCTTTCTTGTTCTACATGATTCAACACCATATAATGTGCTGTTATTTGTGTTTAAGCTAATGTGCAAAGTCAATTGTTTGTACATGCGTTCATAATTACAATGTGGAAATACCCATTGTCATAGATTTATTTATATTTACATTACTTGTACTGGATATAAACTGTTACCCATTTAAAAACTGTCAGAAAATTAACACTTCTAAATATAGGAAGCTTATCAATTGCAGAAACATCAACAGATAATTTCAGGATTATCCTGAAATTATGTACCACAATTTGTATAAGGTCTGAAAATATAGAAATAAATGTTTACTTCAATCCATAGCTAGTCATTGATTTGTTCCTTCAACAGAAATATGAATTTTACTATATGTATGGAAGAGTTAAGTTGTCAGCAACAGGAAAATATGAATATAGTCCATGCCTGCGAGTTTTGTTTCTTAGTTGAGAATGATAATTTCATTAAAATTGTAATTAAGTGCTATAATCGTGAACTAAAATACAATACTGAAAAGAAATACAGAGTTCACATCACCACTAAAAGAATGGATTATGGGATGACATGATTAATAAAATGAAACACACTTTGTTCTCCTGCATGGCACCTGTAATTCAAATGTTGAAGGAAATTCCGCAGTTTGTTTAAAATCAGGGGGAAAAATGATTTTCAAAACTAAAAATAAGCTATTCTGCTACCATTGTGTTACTGCTGAGAACTAGTAGGCCATTCCTACCTTTCAAAAAATAAGTGCATATTATCTTAAAAACATGATGGACTTTGTGTTTGCCTCTCTTAGGATAAGGGATTTCCTTTGAGGACAGAGCTTTGAGTAGCATTTGAGCTTCTCGTATTTCACACACTTGGTGGAATTTCTGCCTGCCCTAGATGCTTGAATGTGGTAAGGGAGATCCGTTACTGCAGGAACTCTTCCAACTCAAATAAGAATTATCAGTCATGTTTCCCTGGCTTCAGATTTAATGAAATTTAATAAAATCACTTTGAATTTCTTTGGAGAACAGGGACAGGTGAGTATTTCCTCAACTTTAATGTCTATCAACTATCTCTATCTATATTCATGATCTTTACACAGAAATTTAATTTATTTATTTATTTATTTATTTATTTATTTATTTATTTGGTACAGGGTCTCACTACACAGCTTGGACTTGTAGTGATCCTCCTGTCTCAGCCTTCTCAGCACGGGGATTATAGGCGTGCACCACCACGCCAATGAGTTTCTGTGACCAGCACAGTGCAGGACCTGCATGGCATGTGGTACTGGGGATTCAACCAAGTCGTTGTGCTATCTAGGAAGGTGCTTAGGGCACTGAGCTGTCTCCCCTGTTTTTCTATTTATTATCCATCATCACACTCTCACACACAGTGTAGTTTATAACTCCAAACCTTTCTTCTCAAATAATTTACTCTGGATTATAAAATCCCTTGCTCCAATTTCTTCATATTTCTGTAAATGATATTTCAGTTAAATTTTAAAGGCATGTGTAATGTAATGTGTCAGTTGATAAATTGCTCTTTATGCTTCCCTATGTCTCATGTACTCTTTGCTATTTTGCCTTAATGTCAATTGCAGTATTATCTACTGAGAAAAAAATGATGTAAAATACAAGACTCATTATATAATTTTTATAACCTAATTGATTAATTGGAAGGCACATGGCATTTTAACAAGCTAAATTTAAAAATAACTAAGATATGCTTTTGGTCACATCAATTTTTCTTAATAAAAATGAGTAACTTATAATATTTAATTCATCATACTTGCAGAATATGTTGATACTCTAAAACTAACCTGATAAGAATACAAAGATGTATATAACCATGAAAGCTAATTTTTTTGGAAACATCCAGGTTTTTTACTTTTTAATGTAATTGGTTGTTCCAGGGTCTCACTATGCAGCTTGGACTGGTGGTGATCTTCCTGCTTTCAGACCCCGCCCAGCAGTGCGATTACAGGCATGCACCAGTATGCCTATATCTGTGGTCAGCTCAACCTGCGCTGGGGATGGGGCTGGCACAGCATGTGTTGCCAGGGATCAACTGTGGTCCCTGCACTTGCCTAAGCTTGCCTAAGCAGGCATTTTAGTCTGCTAAGATATCTTTCCAGCCCCAGCACCTAGGTTTAATGCTTACAAAAAGTCAGGAATGTAATCACAACATAGCAGGAAAGACTATTTTGTGAATAATTAATCAGATAGTATTGTTGAGGACAACCTTGCACCAATAACAACAAGATCATGACCAGTAACAAGACAGCTTATGAGAACATATAAAAAAATTGTCAATAGTTAATCTACAGTCCAACATTTTGGCCACATTTGATAAGAAAAATATACCTGAAATATATTCCAGTTGTATACTCTGAAAATACAAATTGGTGAATCTTCCTAAAAGAAGACTCATTAAGAAAGTAAGTGTTTTACACAGAATCAAATGTTGTTTAGAAAAATAGAAAAAAAATGGTAGAATACAAAAGGAATTGCAACATTGGAGCAAAGGAAGAAAAGAACAAAAAGGTATAAGCATAGTAAGTCTCCACAATTGGCCTAAATTTACTTTTATATTGTCATGTAGACTTTAAAATGGTTCAGAAATTATCCTTATTATCAAGAAGTTTACACACACAAACACACACACACACACAGATGTGAGTACTTTTGAAAGAAAGAAAACATAAATGGTACTGTAATTTTAACAATACATCTTCATTTTGAAATGTTAGCAATTCTTTTTTGTGAGGTAGAGGCAAATAAAAAGTTTACATAAAATAGAAAGTAATTATACTGTCTTGAAAATTGCTATTAGTTTGAGGAGAGACAATGTAGGAATGAATTGAGAAATGAGAAATTAGAAACAGGATCCAAAGCAACCAATTTTACTAAGGTCTAGCCTGCTGGTAGAGTCTCTAGTAGAAATAAGTATGCAGGCTGGCAATGAGAAAGTCTTAAAAATAATAAGGATCTGATGGTAAGAGCTGGGTAGGGCATTTCTTCTTCGGTGATTCCCGAAGGAGAATACTTTACAACAGATAAAGTTCATGCTATTTGCTGAGCAGTGTCTCTCACAAGGCTGAAGTGAATGTGATGGCCAGGGTTGCAGTCATTTCAAAGTGTAGCTGTAAGAGGATTTGCTTACAAGATGATTGACCTAGTTTCTGGCATGTCTTAGAAGACCCTTTTCCAAGTTCACTTACATGCCTGTTGGAAAATATTAGATCTTTGATGGGTTTGAACTACATGTGTCCTTCAATTCATTTATTTCTATGTAGCCTCTCCACAGTGCACATAAAAATATGATAGATGGCTACACTCCAAGAAAGCAATTAAGAGAGCAGAGAGATCCAGTAAGATGGAAACAAATCTTGGAAGTGTCACTGCACCACTTATGTTGCATTCTATCCATAAACTGCAAGTCGCTAGGTCTAGTGAAGAAGATTTCACAGGAAGTGGGAGATCTGGGCATCATAATGGAGGCTTCCTTACCTCACTTTTCAATTACTTTTAAAAAATCATTCACATATTTTTAAATCCTTAGAAATAGTCATGTAATTCATGGATAATTTCTATTTGGATTGCTCCCCAGTTTTTTTTTAATACGGTTTCTTACATGTATCTTGTTAAGCATACAGTACTGTTATTTATGAAAAGAAAAACAAAAATAGAGATATTACAGAATATAGAAAGTACACACTTATCAAATGTCCTATCATAAAATCCTTCCAGTATTGCTTTTGTTTGATGAAATTTGAAACTGTGCAGGAAATCAGTGTTGTACCTAAACATCTTTTAGAAAACAGCAAATGGTCAAGATCAAAATAGTTCTCATTAGTTCTTAGAGGGTGTCTGCTTTAGAAATAGATAGTTGGAGTTTTATTGGCACACTTTTTCATTTTCACAGTGTCTCAGTTACTCTTCTTTCATTGCTAGGACAAATATCTGACACTAAAATTAGGCAAGGAAAGGATTATTTATCTCTCAGTTATTGGAGGTTTCAGTCCATACTCAGCTGGCTCCAAGGCAGACTGGCACATGGCAGAGTGAAACCTTTCAGGTGGTGGCAAAGAGCAATAGCTATTAGGAAGAGTAGCAGCAACAATGGCTACAGACAGCAAGTCTGTCTCGTTTAAGTTGAACTCAGGCTATACATCCCAGGCTGGGTGTAGTATTCACACCCATAATCCCAGAAACACACACACACATAATCCCAGTGGATCATGAGTTAATCACAAACTCTAGAAGTCCACTCCATGACTGCATGAGGCTGTGGGGGGACAACTGAACACAAACCATAACATTCTTCCCCTGGGCCCTCAAACTCATGCACACCCCTTTATGCAAAAGGAATTTTAGTCCATCTCTAAGAGTTGCTGAAGTCCCAAAAGTTTCAGCATTGCTAAAAAGTCCAAGTCCTAAGTCTCCTCCAAGATCCAAGGCACTCACTCTTATCTGTGAGTCCCTGTAGAAATGAAAAGTTAAGCACTTTCAGCATTCAAAGTTACAAGATAAACATTACCATTCCAAAAGGTACACACAGAAGGACACCAAATTTGAGACAAAAGCAAGTCCAAAATACAGAAGGGCCAACTTTAAGTCCTATAGTTCCACATGGAATATCTGAACCAATCTGTGGCAAACTGTAAGCTCCATGTGTCTCTGCCTCTATAGAACTCTTAGTGGTAACTCCCATGACTTTTCTCTTAGGCTGGTTTTGCTCCCTTCTTGCAGCTTTTCTTAGATGATCCACATTCCTGGTTTTTCAAAACTTCTGGGGTTTCCACTGAATAGGCCTCTTGCTCATTGATTTATACATTGCCCTCTCAGGGGCACACTGTCTGGCCTCTCAGACCTTCTTCTAAAATCAACGTGGAAGCCTTTATAACTTCAGAACTCCTGAATTCTTTAAGCACCTAGAACATTAGTCAGGCTTTCTTCTCTTTTGGTTGTAGGAGTAGAGTGCCTGAATCACTGAGCACTCTGACCCTGATTCCAAGGAACAAATTCTCTATGATGACGCCATTCTGCAACCTGGTGTGGATGCCACCACCATTCTGGAACGTGGAGCTCTGCAGGTTTTTCCCCAAGGAAAAGTCTCTCTTCCTTGCAAATACAAGGCTGCAAAGGGTTGAGACCTTTTGCCTTCAATGATACTCTCAGGGCATTATTTCAATTTTCTTGTTCCTTCTGGGCAATGGAGATCCTATCAGCTCTATCTTTGCATTCCACAGCTTTATTGGAACTTCCTTTCTGGTCAAACTTGCAATATTTTAAATCAACCTGCTGTGCTCTTTGCTCTTGATTCTTCACAGAAAACTAAACAACTGCACCCAGGATAGCAATGTGTAATACTAGGGCCATGCTTGGAGTGCCTGTCATTCTGGTCTTCTAAATGTGTACTGCTTCTAATGTCCTATCAATTACTGCTATACTCTCTCTCTCTCTCTCTCTCTCTCTCTCTCTCTCTCAAGTAAATGTTTTTTAAAATACTGTAATAAATGAAAACAAGAGACAAGAAAAAATGTCATAAGACTATCCTGCTACAACATTATATGGTCAAATTTCTAAATTTCTGTGTAAAACATATGTGATTGTTTATTTCTATTTGTTCTTACTGTTTTTTTTTCATATTCTGGGGATATTTAGGTTTAACCTATCAATGACTGATGGAAAATAACTGTTGCATGATATATCTAGGTCATTTGATATTCAGACAGAGATAGTGATATTAAGCTCAACTGCCCATGTTCTAGGGTAATAATATCATTAAGCTTCTCTTCTGGAGGGTTACTATACAATTTCTGTCTGAATCAAAGATGTAGGAAATTGCCATTATCTCCAATTTTCTGTTTCCTTTATAGTCACAGCAATGAACCCACTTCTCTGGTACCAAGTTCTGTCTCAGTTACTCGTCTCTCATTGCTGGGGCAAATACACAACACCCAAAATTAGGTAAGGTAGGGCTTACTTAGTTCACAGTTCCTGGAGGTTTCAGTCTATATTCATCTGACTTGACAAATTTGAACCTCTCCATGGTTCTGGTTATCCAGTGGGTTGGACAGCTGAATCAAATTCAGTGGTTATTGTCAATGTTGACACTATGGAGAAATTTAATCTGGTTCTCAGCCAGTTCGGTTTATAACCAAAAATTGGGGAGAAAATCAAGTTCGTGAACTGTTTTGTGTAATATCATTATGAATAACATTGTGCAATGCAAATGTCTTTCGTATCTGCTTTTTTTTTTTTAAAGCCAGCTCAGCCATTTTGAGGGCAGGACTGATGTCGCATGTGGCGCTGGGTGTCAAACCGTGCTCCCCTGCACCTGCCTAAACTCGCCTAAGCAGGCACTTTAGACTGCTGCGCTATCTCGCCGGCCCCGTATCTACTTCTTCGACTTGAAATGCTTTAGAGATTTATGTGTGTTGGCATTAATATCACTGGTTGATTTTATTTTTATTACCAAATAGCATTACATCTTATGGATGTATTAATGTTTATTCATGTGTGAATGCAGTAACCAGTTGTAGTATGTTGTTACCATTGTGTAGTTCTATGCGTGTGCATTTTGTTTCTTAAATTAAAATACTGAAAACAGGAGAATCACTATGAATCTCATATACATAGTGAGACCCTATAGATAAAAAATTCTATATAGATCTGATTCATTTGAAGTTCAACATTTACATATTATTTTTATTGTTCCTTTGTTCCATATGTCTATTCTTATATCACTATCAGACTGGCTTGCATTGTACTTTATAATAATTTTTAAAATGAGTTCATATGAGTAATACACTATCTTAATTTTTAAATTTATCAATTATAGATTGCATTTTCTTGTATTTGTGGTTTTAGCTTGTCAGTTTCTGGAAAAAAATAAAATAAAATGCTGCAATGGAAAGGAAAAACCAAGAAGAGGAAAAAATATATTCCTGTCTCTATGCAGGATAGTTTGGATAATTCTACTGGTAATTTCTGCTAGCCTATTGAAATAAAAGCTTAAAGCTAAAAAAATATTTATTTTTTCTTCTTTTTAATTTCTTATATAGTTTTCTTTCATATCCATTTTTCAGACTTATATCTGGTAACCTAAACAACTAATTTGAGGAAAACGTTATGCAATATAACAACCATAGTTGAATTCCTATTACTTTGTTTAATAAAATTTTGTATCATTTCTAATGTTTTCTTTTCTTTCTTAATCTTTTTTGCCATTTTTTATTGTTTAAAAGATTGTTAAAAAGCTCTAGTGAGATTTGCATTTGGGAAGAGTTGAATGTGCAGAGTACGTGAGCAAAAACAGGACTTTTTATTGTCTTCACATTCATAAATTTTATATATCTTTTTTGTTACACATTTCAGAGTGTTTGATACTTCTTATGTTGTTGAAAATGAGAATTTATCATAATTTTTAATTATTTTATGTCAACATATAGAAATACAACAGATTTTTATATATTGGTCTTACAACCTTATTCTGCTAAACTAAATAATTTCAATAATTTTTAGCATATTAATTTTTTCCTAATAAGTATATAACATCTTTCAATAAAGTTTTAGGTCTTTCTAATACTCATAACTTTTAGTCCTCTTTCTTCTTTAGTATATTGGCTGTGACCTCCAGAGAACGCATGACCACAAGGTGCATGATCATTTACACCACATTCTGTACTATCAGCAGTCTGGAGACCTTGGAAACAGTCTTCTAGGTGCAGAGGTGAAATGCTTGCTCAGAGACAGCACCCTGAGATAATGAAGTTATCCTTCCTCATTATACATTAAGCCAGGCACTTTTTATAGCGCTTTGTCTACAATTACAAAGATAACTATGAGGGATGAAAATCAAAAGTTCGTCTTACATGGTGTTAATCTATAAGACTAGAATAGTTTATGTTGTTTATAACCAAATCTCTGGTCCATTTTGGGCTACAGTGATGGGCCTAATGGGACACACTCTCATCAGAGTCATAGCAAGGATCCCTTTGGGCCACACATTATGGCAGCTTTCCTAACTCTTTGGAGTTCTTTAAACCTGGTACATGCAGGTCTGAAAAGGAGTTAAGGCAATTTCATTAGGGTGCTTGACTCTGAGCAGAGTGAAGAAGTGACTTTTTTCTAGGGAGGTACGTCAGCAGAATCCAAATAAGGTGTTGGCTACCTCCAAACAATATCAGATCCCACAGTAACTGAATAAATATGTGCATAATTCTCCTAAGTCTTCTAATGTGTTTTAAGATGGTGCAATGGCCTGAAACTCTTCCTATCCCATTCTCTTTCTTTCCAGTTCCTCTTCTTTCACAGGTATCAGTCCAAGTTAGGGTCTAAAAAAGTCCATCTGACTTTTCTAGCTTATTAGATTTCATTTCTCCAAGAATTTTCTTCATAAACCTCTTGTATCTCTAATCCTATTTTGGCAATTGCTTTCTGAAGGACCCAAACTAACATATAATTGTATCATAAAATAAGCAATTCTGTTAGACATCAAATTAAATATCTCACAACAGAAGATATACACACGACCAAAGAAGCATGTGGAAAAAGTAAATTAAGTCATAATTATATTTATTATGTACACCTATTCAAGGGACTAAAACTATACATACTGATATCTCTAGGTGTTCAGGAAGACAAGTTTCAAGTAGAACTTTTATAGAGTGCTGTTGATTGTATAAAAGACAGCTACCACTTTGGAAACAAGTTCTTCAATTTCATACACAATTAGCCATACAACTATGCTTCAGGGCAGAAATGAGACTTGCAGGTATACCCAATAAAAGTGAAAGCCTATATTTCAATAGTCTTTCACAGAAATCTTGCAACTTTATTCTTGATAGAAAAATTTAGATTTTAGCCCATGTCCATCAAAAGAAAATTAGATATAATTTACTGTAATTTGTATGTAAGAATACTACTCATCAATGAAATGGAAAGAAATATGGAATCACAAATAATATGGGTCCTCCTTAAAATAACTGAACCATAAAAAGAGTACCTTCTATTCAAATTCATTTATATACAATTCTCAAAAGCCTGAATTAGTCCATAGTAACAGAAAACTGACCAATAGTTGTCTAGGGTCATTCTCAATAACAGACCTGGAAAAAGATTGCAAAGGGGCTGGAGGATACTTGTCTGCATGAAGAAAACACTTTTCATGTCAGTTGGGACAGTGGTAAGCCAGATGGACTAATTGTTAAACTCATTGAACTTTTAATTAAAATAATATAATTAACTCTGCATAAATTATAGCCTTAGTAAAGTCATTAAAATATTTTAGCATAAATATATTCATCAAATACATCAAACATAAAATAAATGTTCTATAGAATTTTATGTTAAGCAACTCATTGCTTTAAATTTATGTATCAACAACAATTAGCAAATAATATCAAAAATAAAAATATATAAAATTGCACATTTCAAAAATATGCAGTGTAGGAAGGTACTTATAATATGCCTCCCTTTTAAGATTTCTATGGCATAAAACCATGACTTTTAGATTACAGAGGGTTTACGATGTGTTGTGCTGTGTTTAAATTGCAATTTCCAATATCTGTCACACTGCTAATTTCTTCCATCATGTACTTTCATATAAATGCACTTCTTGCATATGTACTAGAATTTGTAATGAAGAAACAACCTTGAAAAAATTACATCCTTAGTCAGTTTTTCAAAGTGCGGGGAACAGTTATTCTATATTCAGTAAATTTTTTAAAAGCATCATTACAACTTGTGTAAAAGACATTCCTGGAGATGATTCTTATTATGCTCATAGGTAATGATTTCATCATTTAAAATGAAATGCTATTAAAATTTTAAATGGTATATTAAAACAATATGTCATCTACTATGTTACCATAATTCTTAATAAATGCTGTGGTACTAAAATGCAGTTTTTCCCATTTGTATATAGAACAGTACATTATCTAATATTTCAGTGACAGAACTTTTGCTTTATAATATTATGGCTTATGGATAATTTACATACAATGTTTTTTATAATCATAATATAGTTATGGAATAGCATTTTTATAATTCATCTTATTTTGCAGTAAGATATCATTTTTACTACTATTATTCTTAGTAGTTTTTTTTTCCTTTTTTTGTGTATTTGATACAGGGTCTCACTATGTAGCTGGGACTCATAGTCTTCCTTCTGTTTAGCCTCCCCAGCACTGGGATTACAGGCATGTGCAGCATGTGGCTCCAGGGATCAAAAGTAGTTTCTTTTTTCTTAAATAAGACTTAGGAGGGCATTGAAAAAATTATGTTCAGTAACTAGGAGTACAGAGCACTACGTTTCTCCTTCCCCACAAGTCACTTCTCATCATCTCTTTAATTGTGAACATGTGTGTGTCAGTCACTGCATTTGTGCCTGTTGATAATTCCTTCTTTTGCGATAAGATTGAAAGAGTTTGTGTGAAACCCTGAAACACAGTCATATAGATTCATTTTGCATTTCATGACTGAAGATGTAAAATGGAAAATCTTCTACCCTTCTTCTACCCTTCTCTTTGTGCATTCATGCTAAAATTTTAATGCTTTATGTACATGCTACCATTGTGTTAGAATCTTTCAATCTTTGATAGTTTCACTTAGAAATAAGAGGCCTGAGAAAATGTAAGTGTAAGGACAAAGCTTTAGATATCTTGACATTTGATGGAGTGGTCAGATGAAGAGAAGTTTTGCTAAAATCTCTAATGTTAGAAGGTTATGCATGAGTAAGAGTGAGAACTCACAACTAAAGACAAACAAGTTAGTGATGAAGGGTAAGAAGTTGTCCACAGCAAGTGGTATCTCTGAGAATTGAGGGTGTGGGATTTAGAGAGTGGGATAGGGCGTGTGCCCAAAACAGGTAGATTAAAGGAAGTTAAGAGAATTGCCTTCTGGTGAAACTTCTTATGCTACTATCTCATTTAAATAAAACTGAAGTCATCAACTGATTTAGGTGTGTAGGAAAATCAGAGTTAGAACTTTGAAGACTATTTCATCTTTCAGAGAGTAAGAGTTTATTAAGCACATTTAGAAAAGCTGCCCACTGAACTGAAAGATACTCTACAAGTCTTCAATAACAAAATAATGATTTTATTGTTTGATAAATAAGACATACTGAAGTGGCACTTTGTCTACCATGTTTCCATAATTCTTAAAGGAAAATAAATGATGCAATGTTGAAATGCATTTGTGAACTTACTTTTAATATTTTATAAAGTTTACAGTGAATTATAGCTTTGATTTAACCATAAGGAAATTTGATCCATATGAAAAATTAGTCACTATAAGAAGGATGGCAGTTTTAAATTTAATTTTCATGTGTATAAAAGCATTGGTCAAGATTTCTTGTTCAAATTATAAGCTGCTGTATAGTAAAAATGGAACTCAGAAATTTTTATTTTCTAACTCAATGAGTCAGTCACATTGATGAGACAAAACAATTTGAGCTGGTAAAACTAGTTTAATTGTGGTAATAAATCAATCTAAAGGCAACTTATAGGTTCCTTTCTTTCTTTCTTTCTTTCTTTCTTTCTTTCTTTCTTTCTTTCTTTCTTTCTTTTGACAATTTCAGTTTTAGGTCATATAACATTTCTGATAGCCAGATGATATTTTGTATGCTGTATTACGTGGAATTAAAAGCCCCAAGTGATTTCAATATCTGAATTTTTTTTAAACAAAGCTTTCCACATACAGACCAATCTTATTATAATTCATTGTTTCTATTTTATTTTCATTAGCTTCTCAGTAAAAATGTAATTTTCTTACTAATTTCCATTACCAGTCATTTAAGAAACCCACTCTACAATGAAGTAAATAGGAATTTTCCACTCAGTATACACTTTTCAAAAAAACTGTTTGTAGGTCTGACTCAAACATTACCTTTGTCAAGTTGTCTTTTTAAATCAGTTCCAGAAACAATTCATTTTATAGTAAGTATATACATAAAATTGACACTATCTGTTTATGTGAAATCCATCTGCTACCCACTTCCATGATTTGCATATGGTATGCTTCATGATATAAACCTTTGCCAATGATGAGTAACTAGGGATTGGCATCTCAAGAAAGCTCCGGCAACCTACCTTCCACTGTAGCTCACTGGTCTGTACGTTATCAATGGATATAACATACGCGAACCCTGGCCTTTCTAAAGAATGATCATCTGAGGCTTGGAGAACCCATACTTTTGTGAAAGATGAAGACTGATTTATAAAAGTACCGTTTTGTCATTCTGATGATGTTATACATAATAGCACATTGGTGACAATTATTGTCTGCATAGTCTTATTTTTTCATGATGAAGTCCTTACTTGAAAAAACAGAAAAACTAGATAAATTTGGAAAACAAATAAATCTTTCAGAAAGTGTTAAAAATGTATATAAAGAACAATGAAACCTTGTAATTTAACTTCCTGTCAATCATGCAGCCTCTGAAATGAGATAATTTGACTTGAAATTCCTTAATTCTTATGCTTAATCTTGGGTAAATTCCTTAATATTTTTTTCAGTCCCACTTATTCATGTGCAAAATAGAAATTGCTTCTAGTGGTTATTTTCATGATTAAAAGAATATATATATATATATATATATATATTCAGGGCAGAGGAAATATGTATGCTGCAGTTGTGAACTATTCTTATTGCTAGAGAAAAGCTTTCCTAACATACCTTTATATAATGACTCACTGTGAAGATTGTCTTTTTTCTTTTTAAGGCATATTGACTAATGCTCAATTCTGTCCAAAGGTCTAAGGATAGTAGATTGCTCTCTGGCATACCTGCTCATTCTAAAGTCTCTCTCTCTCCAGAGCTATTTTGGTTTGTCTCAAATGTGTTCCTTCTAAATTTACTGTTTTGTATAACTTTTAAACACAGTAAAATTATGAATACTATTGGAATATGACTGAAAACATGCACATCATCAAAAACTACTGCAAGTTCAATGTTAGATAAAATAATGATACAAATTTGAAAGAATCTTAGAAATCTAGGAGGTTTTTAGTTTTTGCTGAAGCAATGCTAGGTCCCAGATTAGGGTCTCTTTGGGGTCAACAAGAGTCAACACAGAACTCATGTGTCTTTATATAAAAATGTTAATGTTAAGTCCACATTTGTATATTTAATGTTAAAAATATTTACATTATATCTGAATGTATTTTACCTATTATAACATTTAACTGTGCCTCAATTACTCTTCTTTCATTGCTGGGACAAATACATGGAACCCAACATGAAGGAAGGAAAGGTCTATTTAGCTCACAGTTACTTGAGGTTTCAGTTCATACACAGCTGACTCCATGCAGACTTGCACAGGACAGAGGACAGCAATTCATGGCAGTTGCAAAGATCAAGAAGAGCCAAGGGAAGAGTAGCAGAAACAAATGGAAACAGAGAGAAGTCTGTCTCTCTTAAGGTGCATTCAGGCTAGCCATCTCAGGCTGGGGGAAGTACATATACCCACAATCCTAGCAGTACTAAACCCCATAATCCCAGGTTTGATCACCCATATCGCAGTGGGTCATGAGTTAATCACAAAATCTAGAAGTCCCCGGCCCATGACTGCATGAGGCTTTGGGGGACAACTAGACACAAACTATAACAATTAGTTAACAGTTTCCACTTAACAGTTTTCTCATGAAACCATAAATCTTGATGCTATCAGACGAACAAGCTTTTACTAGATTTGCATCATATTTTTAAGTGCTTGCACTTTGGATCTGCTACTGACCACTGACAAGTCACTGTATATTATCTGATCTAATATGAAACCTTATTAGTTTTAAATGTAGTAAAAATAGATAATTATGTAATAACTTTATTTATTTATTTGGAACATGGTTTCTCTCTGCAACTTGGTGGCTGTCAGGGCACACCCAAGGTTCTGGGACCAACATGGAATGCAGTACTGGGGATCAAACCAGGGTTCTTGGGCTTGCCAGCCCAATGCTTAGACCACAGAACTATTTCCCAGCCCTAGATCTTCACTTATTAACTAGATCATAGTCAAACACAACTAAAAATGCTATTGAATATTCTTTGATGATGACAATGTGGGAATTTTGTTTTTGTCAGCATATGCTGATTAACATTTTATACATACTGTGGAGTCAGACCACCTCATTTAAGTTTTGCGACCAAACTCTAGCCATGTTTCTAGGCAACATTGGCTTAACTAAGCCCCACCCTTTGGGTTTTTGTATCCTTTGTTGTAGAGTTCAGTTTTATCAGCAATCCTGCTAAGTCAGTTCAATGGTATGGCATGATTTATTTCATTATTTACGCCTCATTGAAATGCTTAGCCTCCGGTCTTCCCCAGATGATATCTGTTCACTCTGGCCTGTCTTCCACAAGACTCCTATTGAGTGGTTTTAATAAGGATCCCTTGATTTCTCCTTTTAGTAATTTTCCATCCATTGACTCTACTCCTGGGCTATAAATTATTGCTTGTGTTCATTGCTTTTATGTCTCCTCTTCTGCAAATTATCAATTTCAAAAGCCAGTGTTAAATATATTTTGACCTTATCTCTTCTACAAATATTCTAAGTAATGTTACCATTCCTTCCACTATATCAGTCCTACTTTTTCTCAAATTTCTATTAAAATATAGATGTTCTCTTAGCCTATGCTCACATACAGAAATGATAATGTTAAAAACATATAATATCCAAAAGAATTGAAGATACAATATATTTTCTATAAAAGTTTCAATGTTATTGTTTGCAATAATAGCAAAGGAAATTGTAAAATTACAAGGAATGAGAAAAACCAAAACAGCTAAAGTAATCTTGACAAATTGAGAAGGGCTGGAGACATTACAGTTCCTGAGCTGGAGACATACACTGATTTCAAAATATATTTTAAAGCTATTATAAACAAAGTAGCATGCTACTGGCATAAAACTACATGTAAGCCAGTGGAACAAGCTTGAAATCATAGAAATCAAAGTATTTATGGTCAATTCATTTTTGACCTAAATTTCAAGAATATAGAGTGGGAAAAGGGCAGTATTTTTCATAAAATATTTTGGCAAAATTGGATATCCACATACAGAATTAACTATTATCTTGCATCATGAACAAAATGAATAAAAAGAGGACCAAATGACGTGAAATCAAAGTTACTAAAAGAAAACATAGGGGGAATTTTCCATGAAAATGGTCTGAGCTACATTTCTTGGATAGGACTCCTAAAGAATAGGCAACTACAGCAAACAAGTGGGGTTTCACTAAATTCTAAAGCTCTTGCATAGCAAAGGAAACAACTAAGAGAATGAAATTTATGAGAAGCTATCTGTAAAACATATATCCGATAAGGGGCTAATCTCCAAAATACAGGAAAATCTCAGATTACTCCATAGGCAAAAAAAAAAAAAAAAAAAAGTAACTTGGTTTAAAAATGGGCAAAGCAAATGAAGAGACATTCTCCAAAGAAAATACACAAATGGTCAACAACTAAATGAGGAAACAATGATCAACATCTCTAGTCAGTGAGTAAGTAAAATAAAAACCATGAGATATAGCTATATGCCTATTAGAATGGATATTAGTCATAAATATGTACAAATATCATGTGCCAACTTTATTTTATTTTATTTTTTTAATTTTAGGGAAGGATCTATGGGTGTTCAGGGTCTCACTATTAGGTTGGACTCTTAGTGATCCTCCTGTTTACAGCCTCCCAAGAGCTGGGATTACAGATGCGCGCCACAATGCCCAGTCTTAATTGCCATCACAGCGCCCCCTGGGGGCGAGGCTGGCACTGCAGGCCCAGGGATCAAACCCCCAGCCCCTGTGCCTGCTTGCAGGCGCTTTAGTCTGCTGAAATATTTTCATTTGCCAATTTAAAAAAGAAATACTAAAATGTATTTTCAATGATACACAAGAAAAGGGAATCATTTAGTATTCCTGACAGGAATGTAAATTGGTACAGCCATTTTGGAAAACATTGGAATTTCCTCAGAAACACTAAAAAAAAAAAAAAAAAAAAAAAAAAAAAAAATCACCTTATAATTCAGAACCTGACTTCTGGGTTTGTATTTAAAGCAAGTGAAATTGACATGCTGAAGTGACGTTTGCAATCACATGTGCACTTCAGCATTGTTCACTACATTTAACACACGGAAGCAGGCTAAGCGTCCTCCCGCTGATGAAGGAACAATGACAGTGTAGTGCATACTCACAGAATGAAGCTCCACGGAGCCTGAAGAAGGACGGAAGGGTAGTCCTTGGGATCAGATGGGTAGACCTGGGGCCTTTGCGCTAATGTGAATAGGCCGGGCACTTCCCAAAGGACAAATACTGTATGATCGCACTTGTAGGCAGAACATGAAAACAGTCACTATCATAGAAACAGAGAGGAGAAAAGATGATATTAGAGACTGAGGTGGGAAAGGCACACATCTCAGACTGGAGGAATAAGTTTCTATTGCACTGTATGATGACCATAGATATGTATATGTTATACAATCACTGAAACAGTTATATTTAACGTTTTCATCAGAGAAAAAAATATGATTAATATGTATAAAATTAAATTTACAAGAATTGATTGCAATAAAATATACATTACCCTTAATCTGCCTCAAAATATTCTCTCTCTTTTCAAACACAATGCATCATTCTTGGTTAATCGCTTATGGAAGTTTTTGTCAAGTGGAAACATTATAATTTGTCTTTGTTCACCTCATTCACCATACCTGGAACCATGTGACTTCTGGTCTTCGCTAAAGTGGAAATGACCATGAAAATGAATGTTCTGAATCAAGTCAGTGCGTCAAGGCAGCCACGAGCATGAGACTGAGTCCAGGAGGAAAGGTTTCCAGAACTGCTTCAGAAAGGGGTAAGAATCATGCAGTAAGTGTGTTGGAAGTGAGAGAGAATATTTTGAAGCAGAGTAATGGTAATGAGTCTTATAGTGTAATGAATTTTTTTAAAAAAATTAATTCACCATATTTTCATGACATGTTATACAATATGCAAGTTTTTCTTGAACACTTGCCCTAAGAAGGTAGGAATACTAGAAACCTTTTGAGTTTTTGTTTTGTGTTTTGATTTTTGAGCCAAGATCTCACCATGTAGTTCCACCTGGTCTTGAATTTATTATGTAGCCCAGGGTGGCCTAGAACTCACAGTGATTTTCTTGCCTGGCCCTCTAGTGCTCTCGAGATCACAGGCACACCTGCCTCCACGCAGGCTGTATGTTGGTAATCTTAAGTTGGATGGTATTTTGTAAGTGCATATAAGCTGTGTATGTCTGTATATAAGTCTGTGTGAGCATATAACTGTGATCTTTTTGTAAGGAGTTAGAAAAGATGAAATTTACAAGAGTGTGAAAAAATCAGCTTTTAAAAAGACATTCTTTACTGAGGCAGAGTCAGACAAACAATATCAGACATTAGTCAAGATAAAAATAGCAATTATTTGAGTAAAGGAAATAGTCCATTGTGTACTGAATTCAACTTTGATTTATTCAGTCATGACTAGAAGTTTACAGGAGAATTTGGAAACAAGAAAGGGAAGAACATGGAATAGATAGAGTCAAAGTATAAACACAACAAATACTAGGGCGTAAAAATTTAATCAGGGCCGCTGTGCCCAGCAGCTGACAGGTACTGAGGTTGGATCATACCATGCTGTGCACATTGCAAGGTAGATGCTTTGATCACAGATGCTGACAGGCACAAACAGACAATTCTTTGGTGGCCTTCGGCTTTCTCAGCTGATAACTAGGATGGGGGTAGTGACACTTGTGTGTGTGTGTGTGTGTGTGTGTGTGTGTGTTTAGTATAGGGTCTGCAGGGTCTCACCTGCTTTCAGCCTCCCAAGGGCTGGGATCTCAGATGTGCACCACCACTCCCAGCCTCAATCGCCATCTCAGTGCCCCCTAGGAGCAGGGCCAACACAGAAATGCCCAGGTTCAAACCCTGGCCCCTGTGTTTGCCTAAGCAACAAGTAGTGTCATTTTGAAGATGAATTATTACAAATTATATTAGTGTTTGTTCAAGTCTACATAGACCAAAATAGAGGTTGTATTTAAATAGGCTAAAAACAGACTTAGTACAGTTTGGTGAACGGAAAAGTATGTCAGTTCCATTGAGACTAATGTAATAAACGTTTTCTTGATTTTCATTTTGACTATTAACCTTTGGTTAGTAAAAGTTAAATTGGGGGAAAAAAGCACCATTGAAAAATTGTTAAGATTCAGATGAAATGAAATCCCTATTTGCATTCTAACCCAAAAATATATGAAACTTTACATACTATAGCATTATAGTTAGTCTTAAAGACTGCAGAAATTTTAGTGTGAAATTGCTGGCAATTTTTCCTTGATCATCTCCACTGCATGTGTAAGTTTGGCATGAAATTAGAAAATCATTCATACTCAGTGCATTGGAGGAGCATGTCTTGCGTTGGCGCATGATAACCAAACAGTTTATGCACAAGGACAGAATGACAATGCAAATGTTTACTGTATCTCAAAAATCTTCAGAACTTATTCCTCTTATGTATCTATAACATAAATTGTAGACTATTTTACACACAGGCTTGAGCTAAAATAATTTAACATTTATAGTGACATTGATTTTTAGAATTATAATACAATATCTACACCATCAAAATTTATAACGCTTATATATCTATAAAAACATCCTTGACTCTAAGTGATTTAATTGAGGTTTAGGTGAATTTCAAATATCGTGACAACAAAAATGTCTTTAGAGGAAATTTTATGTAAGGAGGAAAAGGAACACCTAGACATATCTTGGTAAAAGAAAAAGAATACGTTTTTAGTGACAGTTCTTCGTATTGATATAAAATTGTGCTTCCTGAAGCAAGACTCAGCAGTAGAGTATGGAAAATTGGTCCTTATGCTATAAATGCTTATAACCAAGAATTGTAAGAGTTATAGATAGTCAAGTTCTGTAAGCTAAAGTCATTATCCACAGTGTGGGATTTCTAGTCACATCTTCACTGTATTTACTCAGTTGCTGCCATATATAAGAGTGCATGAGTCTATAAAACTTACTTCCTCTGCTCTTGAAGATAAATAGAATACTTCAGTAGCAAAAGTAAATTGGCACTGAAAGCAAAGATAGAAATCTCTTGGGCCCTAGTTCCATCTCTTTCAAAAGAAGTCCATTTAGTTTCAGCAATAATAAACCAATTCTATAATAGAAAAATAAATATAAAGAATTATTATTCATATTTTATTTATTTATTTATTTATTTATGGCAGGACCTGGGATTGAACTCAGGCCCTTGTGCTTGCCAGGGAAGTGCTTATTCCTCTGAGCCATCTCCCTGGCCCGCATATTTTAAATATTAAGAAATTAAGTTAGAATGCTCCTTTGCATTCCCATTAAAAACATCAGACTAACTCTGTTAAGTTTTTGAGGATATGATCAACATTTCTGGAAGCATTTGATTAGGAATAGAAGTGTACTTTAGGGTTTTTAAAATGTGATCCTATACAAAATGTGAATAATAGCTTCACATCATCTCAGTCATAACAAAATTCCTTGAGGAAGGAGATTTAAACAACAAACATTTATTTCTCATAGCTCTAGAGGCTCACAATTCTAAGATCTAGGAGTGGGTAGATTCAGTTCCTGCTGGGAACTCATTTTCTTATTCATAGGTGACTGTCTTCTTACTGTGTCCCTATACTGAAGAAAAAAAAAAAAAAAAAGAAGCAAGCATACTCACTTAGGTTTCTATTATAAGGACAACAATTTCACTTTTATACTTATGACCTAAGAATCTTCCAAGGTCCTTACCCCCTAAGGAAATACTGTCACACTATCACACTGGGGTGGGCATGGCAGCATATTACCTTGTGGGAGACATAAACATTCAGTCCATAACAACATCTACACATCCAAAGTGTAGCCGTGCACTTAAATGGTCAATTCCAAAGAATCTTTGCAGGTTAAGTCGCCTGTGCTCCACATTATTCTTTGAGCAGCCCTTTCTGTGTGCCCTAAATGTGAGCTAGTGAGGCTGAGGTGTCTGAAGAAGTACGTGTGGATTTCTTTGATTACATAAAATTAATCTCAAAACTCAAAAATCATGGCTGTTGTTAAACCTTTTCTAAGATGATTCTGCATTAACTGCCCATAAGTAAAATAGGGGAAGGCTTTCATAATGGATGGTAAGGCTCTTTAGCAAACAAAACAGATAGATTTAATTTCTCATGTATTAGGTGTCAGATTATTGCCTGTAACACACGTCTGTACTCTTTTCCAAGTGATATGTAGTGTTTTCTTCTACATTTGCTTCTAATGAGTGATATTACACAGTAGCAATATTATAGAAAGTCAGTGGAGAAGCAGGAATTAGTAGTAACGTTTTGATAGTGTGTACCAACTTAATATGAATAAAATAAAATGAAATCTCTCTCTATCCATTCTAGAGATTTACAGACACAAATATAAAAAATGTTCACATAGTCAGATCTTTCATAATATATAAATATAACATAATAAGACAGAATTTGTTAGAAAATTAAGTTGTATGTAATTCCAAATTAATATTATTGTAAACCACATGGGTGATTATTGTTCTACCATGAAGTGATGTATCAGTGATTACCATTAAGCGATGATGCAATGATTTTCATTGGTTTATCTTCATTTTTTTTGTACTAGGAATTAAACTCAGGGCCACATGCTTGGAAGGCAGTGTGCTACTAAGCTATATCCTCTGCCCTGATTCTTTATCTTTATCTTCGTCTTTCATATGAATATTTGTACTTATAACCATTGATTAGACATCAAAGCAAGAAGCAGATTTTATTAGTACATTTGTTATTCAGCTATGAATATGATTTTATGCCTGCAATGTCCTCACCTTTCTCAGAGACAAGAGCGTAAATAATCTTGCAAAACTGGCCTGCTTTAAGAACTCACAAAGCCTATTGTTTAACAAATGTTAGGAAAAGAATTTCACATGTTTTGCTGTTTAATTTTCACAAAAATACAAAGAGTGTATATTTTAGTTTTATTGATGAATAAATTTAAGAGAGTTTGCTTAATTCACTGTATTGTTCTTGAGAAAAAAAGAACATTTGGAACCATGGCTCATTTTCTCTGTTTAATTCCTAAGACTCTTACTTGGTCATGTGAGCAATGTAAGGAAATGAGGACCAGAAGGTGCAGACAAGGATCATCTCAAGAGTACCTGGAGCCGGGCAAACCACTCTTATCTGTAGAAAACGCCTTCTGTTGTATGCTAAGTCAGCTGTTCCTCAAAATGCTGATCACATAAAAGGAAGAGCCAATGGTATCACTGTCATATAGTTTACTTACAAAATCCTTTTCTTTTTCATTAAAAATATGCCTCAGTTGTTTACTATGTGCTTAATAAATTACTATATGTTTAATAAATAAATGATTAACAAAATGTAGATCCTTTGTTTTTTAAGTGTAAAATAGTAACAATCTGAGGACGCTCTGTGGCTGAAGTACACTGTACCAGGAGATACTGAGAAAGTGAACTGGTAATTAGAACAGAAAGTAAAAGATGTTACTAGAGCAAATTACTTTTCTAAACATGACAAAGATTCTATCTAGAGAAGTTTTCAGGCTACATTCATTTCATCTTACATCATAGCAAAATCACATAAATTAACTAGTACAAAACTGCTGGCAGATGAAAGGGTTTTAGGCTCTTTTTATTTGCCAGTGTGGGTCATATGTAGAGTATGCCCTTGTGCTTGGGGTTTTCTCACCTCTACCTTTAAATACGACTTTTAGTGCTAGAGGTCAGTGTTTGCCAAGCATGAATATTTAAATTGCCATGATTACTTTCCTATTATACTGATTAGAAAATGAAACAAAACAGAAGCATTTAGCCAATGCCTTCATGATGGATTTTGAAATTGAAAGGGCAGATTTTCAGCGCTATCACGGGTCACACACATAAATTATCAAATGCAAAATAAGCTCTCCTGAAAAAGAATGATAAATTATCATTACAGGCTCATTTTTAAAAATACAGAAAAGGACTTACTTGTTGTTTGGGCTTCTATTTGAGACAATTAAAATGATTAGCAAAATCAGAAAAAATGTTACTTTAAAACCTTTGGTACATTTTTGTCTTGATCATTTATTTTCCAACTTTGCAATCATTCAAATGATGTAAAATAAAAATCTCAATTTGCTTTAACACATTTTCACTAGCTTTGTTCACTTCTATATGAGACGGTACTATTACTTGTATAAGTGGCTAGAAGATTTACAGGTGCTATTATGAACATAAAAAGACATAATAACCAGCAGGAATGTTGAGTGCTGTGCTTCTCCTCTGGGAAGGACTAATGTTGAGTTTGAGTATACAAAGTTTTGCCTTAAGCCATGGGTGAATAAGGTTATACATGAGTATCTAATCATTGATTTTATGATAAGTGAATTATGGAAAAATTATCACTTATTTTATACATGATGCCTTTTATAGTTCAAAATATTAAAATACCACCAGGCAGAATTTCAGCGGTCTCACTTTTTAATTTACATTAGCGACACCTTTTGACATTTAAAATTATGCAAATCAGAGTACATTTTGTATCATTCTGGTAACAAATCACTGTACAGTTTGAAAAAATAACCTTCATGTAAGCACACTCAGAATACGAGAGACATGTTAGTGCTTCTCTATTTAGTCTCTCTGTTTCTCATTAGAAGCCATGAAATAATCTGCAAATTTTAGAGGTTTGACTTAGTTTGTTCAGTGCATTTGTCTTTAGATATTGTTTGGTATGGCATGAACAGGGCAATTAGCCTCTCAAAATGATCTTCTGTTATTTAACATACTATGAATAAAGGAGACACCACATTATATGTATGAAAAACGATTTCAAGGGTAAATTCAATTTTTTTCTTTGAAGTTGTGCTTTAAAGATGTTCAAAACTGTAGAAGGAATACAATGCCTATAACAAGTTATACATACATAAATGATCAGGAATAAAAATTATGAACAGATAAGAAAATTGGACTACGAGAGTGGAAAGGCAGTGAGGACATATGTATATCTCTGTTTTTTTTTCTCTACAACACATATATTCATGCATAGTCAATATACCTAACCAAGATTAAATATTCCCAGATTTAGTCTCTCTTTTGTATTCTTTAAAAAGAAAAAAAAGTAACCATTTATTTACTTATAATTTATTGTTTATCAGTACTTAGAAAATAAATATATTTTATTTTTACCTATCAAATAAAACAAAGATTAATTATTACAAAAGTTTTATAATGTTATCAGTTATAAACATAGGGATTACAACCTGGCAATATTTCAAATGTGCTTATCAGTAATAAGTACATGCATTGATTTCTGAGAAAAAAAATATAGATATGTATTGAGACAGGGTCTCATGGTGTGCTGTTCAGGCTAATCCTCAATGCACTATGTAGTCCAGACTGGCCACAAACTCATGGTAATGCTGCTGCTTCAGCCTCTGCAATACTGGGATTACGCACGTGCTCCAAGAGGCCAGGCTGAGAATACTTTTTGTGTGGAAGTTTGCACATGTGCTCTAAAGAGGGCAAAGATTCCTGCAGACATTCTAGGTGATTCTGAGTGACCAGGATCAACTAGATTGGATAAGGATGGAGATAATGCAGGGCCATGTGATTGTGTCTGTAAGGGTGGCAGTGATAATTACTCAATAATCCAGTAAATAAATAGAAAATGAAGTCCTTTAAGTGCACATAATAAATGTTGAATTTAAAATTCTCTTCCTCATTTTAATATATATATATATATATATATATATATATATATATATATAGTCTCACTACATAGCTCCAACTCCTGGTGGTCCTCTTCTTTTCAGCCTCCCCAGTGTTCCACCATGCCCAGTCTCAATAGCTATCTCAGTGTGCCCAGGGTGCAACACCAGCACTGCACACTCTGCCAAGCAGGCACTTCAGTCTGCTGAGCTATCAGGCTAGCCCCTCAATAAATATTTTTAAACAGTGCTTATGCCCCCTATGAACCCTTTCAGGAAATGGGAATATAACAACAAAAAAAGGCAATGTTTCTAAGACAAGATAAAAATATTATATTTAGGACCAGGGAGATAGCTCGGTTGAATAAGTGCTTGCCTGCCAAGCGCAAAGGCCTGAGTTTAATCCCTGGTTCCGGAAAAAAAAATGTTATATTTATTTTGAGGTGGGACCCATTAGAGATGAAAAATTAAGACAGAAATTAATACAGGCCAAATGAGCAGAATTGCTAAAAGAATATCCATGACTGGAGGTGAGAAGAAGATGGGACATAGTGCTTAAGGAGATACGTTGACATTTGATTATTAGGTTATAGAACGCAGTGTATGCAACATTACAAGGAAGGAGGCATGCAGGTGTTCCACATCACCTTTCCCCAGGCCCAAGTGCCTTCATGATAGCAAGTGGCTACATGGGGCTAAAAGAAGAGAAAACATCTCCGCACGACTCCAGAGGAATTGGCTACAAAGCAGGTTACTCTTTAACCACAACCTAAGTCTGGCTCTCTGCTCCTTTCTGAAGAAAGCTTTATTTCCTCTGTAATAAACCTTGGCTATTTAGCCACTTGTCTAATGCACCCAGGTGCCATTTTTCACTCAGTAATTAATAAGTACCAAGGTTCTGGCTGTGTTCTGGCCTTCTGTTCCTTGCAAACAACTGGTCATCCTACATCCAAACTACACTATTATACTCTGTCTTGCTCTTTCTCCTCACCATGCATGAGGCAGGATATTGGACCCATTGCATGGATCTCCAGTAAGGAAGTGTTTGTGTACAGAGGCTGAAACTATACATCATGGTGATCCTGTGGAGAACTTCTTCTGATAGCTCCAGGGTTCTTGGTGACAGGAGAAGCAACACCAGCTCCTTTAGAGAATGAGATTTGGTTTTAGTGATGTATTTGAAGATAAAAGTCAGTGGAAGAATAGATAACTTAAAAGAATATTTTATGATTTTGTGTCACCATTATGGATCTACCTAATGTAAGTGAAAAGGCATTTAAGAGAGACTAGATATCGTGGTTTTGTCCTTTTGCTTTTACCCTCAATCATTCAATTACTCATAACATTTGGAGAACCAAAATTATGAGTGTGGTTTAAGGACAGAAGGTGACAAAATGATAGACCAAGTATTTGAGATTTATCAGAGTGTTTCTCAATTGTGTTTAACCATATATAAAGAGAGAAGTCAGGGCATACAGGCATGAGCATCCATAAAATGATGCAGATATCCAGGGAGTAAACAGCTTTGCAGGGTTAAAGTATTTGACATGTGTTTATTAACGGGAGGGAGCTAAAAAAAAAAAAAGGTGAAAGTGGTTTTAAAGAAAGATTTGTTCAAAATTTTGCTAACAAAGTGTTTGCAGTTATTTGTAAAAGTAAGGTCCTAGATGTGAACATGCAAGTAGAAGGAGATGGGGGTCCAGGACAACGCTTCATGAGAGTTGACTCATTCCTGAAGTTATAGCAAGCTGAGCTACTAAATAGAACAAAAAGGCATCATGTGTCAGTTTTCAAAATTGCATTCTTGTTTGTCAACTTATTTGAAAAAAGTGATTCAAGTACTGAATTCTACCTACATTCTCAGTTCATCAACCTTTTGTTCAGTATATTCTATAAGCAAGAGAGTGAAGAGAGTGCATTTTTTAAAAGTCCACCTCTTCAAAGCTTTGGTTCTGATGTGGCGCACATAGATTTTAGTCATATTTCATTAGTGAAACGTAATAAAGTGGCTATACCCAAATAAACATTTAGAGAGAGTTGCTTCAAAAAGTGACTGCTATTTAATTGAAAATTTTATATAATGGAAGGGGACAATGATTTTTCTTGTGTTACTAAGAGATATGGAAGTACAAAGGATTATGAAATGAAAAGTTTTTACATTTGTACAGAAAGTGCCAAAATTATGACAGAGGTAATACTATAAAGATGGGTCAGAAGCTGAAGAAAATGAAATATATGTCATCGGAAGTGGCAGATAGGTGTGATAAGAGAGAACAGTAAGCAGCCGAGATGGGTCACATAATACAAAAAGTGGAAATTTTTCAGGGCATGGTGGTGCATACCTGTAATCCCAGCCCTGGGAAGGTTGAGGAAGAAGAAGTGCTTCAAGTTTGAGACTAGTTTTGTAAGTTCAAGCCAGTTTGAATTATATAGCAAGATCCTGCCTCAAAAAACAATGGACATGTTGAATTTAATGGGAGAATAATTTGAATTTAATGTAAAAGGTAGGGAGGATCTTACCTAGCTTCTAGACTTCTGGTGGTGTGAGAGACATTGGAGAGAGAAGAGTCATCATCTAATTGTGGGAGGAACAGTCAAGAAGAGAGATTTTCAACAAGAAAATTAAGGAAGCAGTTCCAAAAATATATGAATCTTTAGAAAGTTTTGCTCTTGCTCTTCCCGCAGAGTGGAAAAGTTTGCAGGATGGTGAGTAATTGAAGATAAAGGGGAAGGATACATGCAAACCTATAATGAGGATCAGGGCTCCAGGAAACAAAAGACAGATTGTTACTCCCGGGGTTCTTGCTAACTGATGAGGATCCTAAGACACCTACTGAAGGGGTTCAGCTGAAGGACCATTTCGCTGAACATCTGCAAGGCAAGACATCCTTCAGAGAGGCAGCCCTTCCTGGGCTTTGGCACTTCCTGCCATTCCAGTAGTGTGAAGTGTAGTCCTTCTCATGGGACATGGGTTTTCTCTTTACTTCTGGCTAAGAAGCTTCTTGGCTTACAGAAAGAGCAGAATCACTCTGACACTAAAGACTTCCTTTCAAGACCTCTCCTTTTCTTTTCTTTTTTTCTTATTTCAGTTGCAGACATCATGATGATTTTAACATGAAACAGCTCCTGTAAAGCCTCCACTGACTTCCATGTTGCTGAGTCCAATGAGGAAGTCTCAGTATTTATCTTACGTAACTCTAGGTTACTTAGCTCTTATTGCTGGGACAAAATACCTGACACCCAGCTTAAGGAAGGAAAGGCTTATTTAGCTTAGTTTGTGGAGGTTAAAGTGCATACTCCTCTGGCTCCAAGGCAGACTGGCACATAGCAGAGGGCAGCAGTTCATGGTGGTAGAAGACAGAAAAACACCAAGAGCAAAAAGAGAGAAGCAGTGTCTGCAGCAGTGGAGACAAACCTCGCTTCTTTCTTTATATTGCCTTTAAGCTATCTGCTCAAGGGTTGGTGTAGCACTCACACCCATAATTCTAGCACTAGATCATGAATTAATTACAAACTCTTGAAGCCTGCAGCCCCATCACTGCATGAGGCTTGAGGGGGCACAAATCATAGCACTGACCAGTTTCTAACACTTGACAAATTAGTCTTTCTTGTTTTTTTTTTTTAATTTATTTATTGTTTTTGGTGGAACTGGGGATTGAACTCAGGCCCTTGCACTTGCCAGGGATGCACTTATTCCACTAAACCATCTCCCCAGCCCCTAGTCGGTCTTTCTTGAAGTATTTTCTTCTCCTGACTTTAGGAACATGAGGAACAGACTATTGAAATCTTTCCCATCCTTCATGTTCATCTTATAGACCTCTATTACAAGATCCCACATCTCAGTCATTCTAGTGCAAGACTTTATCTAAGAGGTCTAAAAGTATCTGAAAGCATGTAATTTTAAGTGATTGTGGGTAAAGACATTGACAAAATTTTTTAAGTGAAGAACTCTTCTTCTACCCTATCCTGAAGATGGTCTGCAGGGTTTTCATATACTGATTACTTATGGAGTTAGTGACATGAAGATGAGTTGCTTAGCACTGAATGATTTCCCAAATTTGCAGAAATGCATCAATTAATTTAAGTGAATGACATGTCATTTTTGGCAAATACACATAGACAATCTCTTGGAAAGCTTGTGGTTTCTGATCATTAAGTCAGTATTAATACAGGGAAGATTGATGAGGGGTTTCTGTCTTCCATGTTTCATATGTGAAGGTATGGAAGACATGGGTTTAAATAGAGTTGGGGATAGACGGAGGAATGGGTAAGAAAATTGGTCCTTTGTGCACAAGTAATTTAATACAGGACCAGCGATTCTAAGCTGTAGGAAGGAAATTAAAACAGGACAATAACAAACATCTAGTGCTTGGACTTATGTCTGCCAGTCAGAGCAATGTTTTTACTATTGCAAACCATGACCTTAAAGAAATAATCACTGGCTTGAATTCTTTTTATTAAGTTTATTGATGCATTTTAGCTTATATGTAATGATCACATTCATCATAAAGATTTTCTACCCATACCTGATGTACCTTGTTTTTTTGTTTCCATTCCCCTCCCTTCCTTTTAGCCCTTCTTCCCTTCCTTATTTGCCAAGGTTTTATTTCTATTTTTCCTTCTTTACTCACTTTTTTCTTTTCCTTTCCTTCCTTTTCCATTGCCCTTTGTCTAATTCTCTTCTCATTTGACCACTCTCTTTCTGTTTCACAATATGTCTATAAACATCAGTTTTTACTTATACTTTGGGATTCTCCTATCAGAGAAAAATGCAATATTTACACAAGTGCCCAATTTATTTCACTTAAGAGTATGATCTTAGGTGCATCTATTTACTTAGAAATGTTTAGCCTTCTTTAGGGCTGAGTGTAGTCCACTGTACAAAAATCCACAATTTACTCCTTTCATTGGTTGATGGACATTTGGGCTATTTCCAAGATTTAGCTATTACCTACTGTACTGCTACAAACATAGGTGTTTGTGTTGATATATGTCATTGAGGTATGATGCTTTAAATTCTTTCAGGTAGCTAACAAAAGTGGAATAGCAAGGTCAAATGGAATCACTAATTTTAGTTTTTTCAAGAATCTCCACACTGGATCTGGCCAGTAGCTTGGTGGACTAAAGTCCCTGGTACCACATGCTCTGTGGGCCCCACCCCCAGGGTACACTGAGACAGCTACTAAGACTGGGTGTGGTGGCATTCACCTATAATCTCAGAGCTTGGGCTGCTCTAAATAGGAGGATCACTACAACTCTGATCTGTTTAGTGAGACCCTGTAGACCCTGTACTAAATACATTTAAAAAATGAATCTCCACACTGATTTCTACAACGTTTGCACCAGTCCACAGTCCACAAGTAGTGGAGAAGTGTTTCTTTCTTCCAAGTCCTGCCAGCATTTAATATTGGTTGGTTTCTTGACCTTAGCCATTCTTTCTGGAGTAAGATGAAATCTCACTGTTGTTTTAATTTGCATCTCTTTAATAACCAGGAATGTTGAATTTTTTAAAGATATTTATTTTGTAGTTGTACTTCTTCATCTGAGAAGTCTATTAATTTCATGTGGCCATGTTTGTCTTGAGTCTTTAAATATGGGGAGTCTACTTTCATGAGTCATATTTTTTACATATTTAGTATAAATTTATATATGTTAGATACTAGTCCTTCATTTGAGGAACAGCTGGCAAAACTTTTTCCAGTCTGTACTTGTTTCTTAACTCCACTGATGATTTCTTTTGCACAAGAAATCATTTCTTTTCACCTTTTTAATATGGTGAAATCCCAGTTGTTTATTCTTTGTAATATTTCCCCTGTGATCAGGATTTTTTCCATAAAGTCTCTGAGTATGATTGTTTCTTCGTGAGTTCTGCTGGTTCTTTCTTCCAGGCTTTGCTGCTTCCTCTTTTTGTTTTAATTCTTATAATGGTGTAATTTTTTAATAGACTACAGACCTCTATGTGTAGGTTCTTTAGGTTGTGTGCGGTGTCTCCTGCCTTTCCATTAACTCCCGTAAATCTTATGTTGCCCTTCTTTTCATCATCTCGCAGCTGTTGGATTGGTATTTCATGGTCCCTTGCTATCTTTGATAGTTCTCTCCTGGTCAGTAGTCACAATCCTGTCTTCTAAATCTGATATTCTGTCCTCGCTGTGGTTCATTTTCCTGTGTGTGCTTTCAATATAATTTTTAAATCTCCTTAATACCATTTAAATCTGTTTTGTGGATTCCATATTTTTTTATGTTCAGCATTTATGGTTTCCATAATTTTCCTCAGCTCCTCTATCTTTTGATCTGTGTCCACTCTAGATACATGGTGCAAGTGCTTTGTGACGGCTGTTATTTCTGTTTTTTTTTTTCTTTTTTTACCTGAAAGATTATTTCTAATTTGATTTTTTTCTATAGCCTTGTACATTTCTATCACTCTTTCTTCCTTTCATTTTTACTTTTGCTGCTAACAGTTCAAAAGTTTAGCCAGTTGGCTTCTGATTTCAATTATCTTATTGCCTGCTGTTCTTGTCCTGAGAAGTGTGGTGGGCTAGGTGGCATTTTGCTTCTGAGTCTTGACATTGTATATATATTTTTAAAATTAATATTTTCTGTATGGATACTTTTAAATTATTTGTAATAGTTAGCTTTATCATGAGTATTCAGGCTTCCCTAGGAAATGTCTATTCTCTGGAGGTGTCGCCTAGGTGTTGCTGGCACTTAGAATCTGTGTCTGTCCTAAGATCTTACATTCTCAATTTATGAAGGATGATATGTTGCCATCTATCTGGCTGTGCACTCTTTCCTTTGGTACTGGACTGTGGTAACATCATAGTATTGTCATACAAAGGGAAAACAACTGATTACAACAGGTATCACACCCTGGCTAAGGTACAGCTAACAATAACAATAACATTAAGCACAGCCTAAAACTGAAAAATTGTGCTAATAATTTAGTATTGTCAAGTATGGGAAGAAGATCTAAAGTTATGCAACAAAATTTAGCATAAACCAGGAATTTGTATTCAGTGAGTTTCCCTTTAAGAAAGTAAGGGGAAATCTGTGAGTGAGAGATTTAAGAGGAATTGTGGGGAAAATAAAGATAAATGAAGAGAAATATAATACAAGGAAGGCTGAACAAACAGTGTCACTGAAATTTTGTGAAACTAAGAAGGGAACAAGAGGCAAAGAGCCAAGGAGAAAGGAAATGCATATTGAAGTGAACCAGAAAGACGAGAGAGAAAGTCCACTTATGTGAAAATATCAAGAGGTTGAGGAAAGAGAAAACAGACAAATGAACCAACATAAATAATAAAAGTAAAAATTGAAACAACCAAAAAAAAAAAAAAAAAACAAATCAAACCTACAAATGACAACAACAGCAAAACAAAATTTGTTTTGACAAATTTATTCTATGGTAACATGAAAATCAGGGCCCAAATCTGTGCTGGGTGACTCTCTAAGTCTGAGTAGTATTAGTGCTGGGGTCAGGACTGGTTTTGACCTCCACATGAGGGAGCAGGGGCCAAAGTCTTATCCAGCAACTTTCTGTGTGCCTCACGCATGATTCCCGTCCTGTTTGTTTCTGCATTGCTCTCATAGTTGCTGTGGGACCATCAGACAGAGCCCAAGGCTACATGGATGGATGCCCCCTCTTCGCCCTTTTACAGCCTCCTCTGTTCCACTCAGCTGGACATGTGTGTCTCTCTCCTGTCATACCATTGGGAGGAGGGAAGTGGAGGGCAGACTTTCCACTCAATGCTCCACGATGGCCCAAGGTTGCTTAAGTCTGGCGCCCCTCTGTCACCATGCTAGGAGAAAGGAAGGAGCAGTGGTGTTATTTCACTCATTCCCTTCACCACTGCCACTATGGTCATTAACTTTGTTGTTACTAGAATTTCTATTTAGCCATTATGACAAACAGCAACGGCAACAGAAAGAAAGAAAAAGAGAGACAGAGAGAGAAGGAGACAGAGGGTGATGGGGGGGAGAGAGAGAGAGAGAGAGAGAGAGAGAGAGAGAGAGAGAGAGAGAGAGAGAGAGAGAGAGAAAAACTGTAGGCCTAAGGAAGAAGGAATATCTTCCTGGTTATTATTCTCTCTTTGTGCTTGTGAAATTTGCCACCAGACTACGATGCTCTCTGTTTGGAGGAAGACAAAAGAGCCAAGGAAGCTTATGTCCCAAATCGATCAGTGTGGCTTGAATTTGCCATAATATTGGAGTTCATACAATTTTTGAAAACTTACCAGAACGGCGCTTTCTTCTCTGTACCCAGGCTGAGGTTCTACACCCACAGGCTTCCCTGTGTGTTGCTTCAGCATGTTGCAGTCTTACACCTATGTTTTGTTTGATCTATGAGTCTCTTATTTCAGATCGATTTTGGCATCAGGTTGTTTGTCTCTGCCTTTCTTCCAATTACCTTTCCTTTCAGCTAACTTTATCTGAGTAAATCCAACATGCTTCCTCCTGATTTCAGCCATGTTGAACCACATCTAGGATTTTGTATTCACCCTTCACAAATTTTTAAATGTACTGTTTGTTAATGTGTAGGAGTTAAATATTGTAAGTTAAATTTGTAGTATATTTATTTTTATTCTAAACTTTGGATGTATACAATGAGTATGATATGTTCTAAACAATCATAGGGAGTAGAGACACATGAAAGAATTACTACAAATATGAAACACCTTATAAAAATTAGAATACAGATGAAGAACATTTATAATATACTCTCTGGTCAACACCAGGACTCTAAATGCATAGGACTACTAAATTTATGTAATGCTTTAACCAAAGTATGCATGAAAAAGGCTTTCATATGCTTATTCATTATTTGATTCAGTAAGATGAAGACAGTTTAAGTGCACTGACATTTGAAAACCAAAATGCTTTGGAATCAACCTGAATGTCTACTTAAACTGGCCCTCAAGATATGTCATAGTTGTGGAAATTTTTGACTTTCACTACTTATATATTGAGGACTTTTACAGAAATAAACAAATATTTGCCAGTTTCTACTCAAATTTAAAGGAAACAGTACAGACAGGATTGCCCGAAGTCTATTGCTGATTTCTCATTAAATACTGGAATTTTCTCTGTGTTCCATGTATCACTGTTGCAGAGAAAG
>NW_004524627.1:3101856-3107061 GCF_000260255.1 Octodon degus | reverse complement strand
TTTTTCAGAACTGGGGACTGAACTCAGGCCCTTGCATTTGCCAGGGAAGTGCTTATTCCACTGAGCCATCTCCCTGGCCCCAGAAATATATATTTCCATCTTATAAATGTCAAGAAAAGTTTTGATTTCTGACTTTTAAAGATGGTTTTTCAACATCTGGATATTTACTATATGCCCTCCTTAAGAAATTTTATTCAGTGGTATATGTTTAAATATTCATTATTGTCTATATGATGATAATTCCCAATCAAATATGTCTACATACATTTATATATAAGATTCAGAGCAAGCTGTCACAGAAGTCTAGTCTTGATACGTTTATAGAGACATGCATCTATATTTCCACATCTATATTTATGAATCATTATCATATAGACAATATATATGAAGTGATTAAAGATATGTACTATTTCAAATGTTTTAGAATATATTTTTTAACCTGTAATCAAACCACCAGAAATTTTCTACAACCTTTTGATGTTCTAGCATCTCTTGATAGATCAAATGACTCTACCAGCCATCTAGTCACCAACCTGGAGGTAGAAATGAACTTTTCACCTTCTATGTCTATCATCTAGCATTGTATTTTGGCTGACCAATGTGAGGTCATTTAGAGAAGTATACTTTAAATTTTTCGGTTTTCTTTCACTTCACTGCTGCCATCTTGATCAAATTCATAGTGTCTCTTCACTTATAGTGGTAGCCTGTTAATCAGAATCACAGTGGCCACTGTCAAATAGATTACACAGTTCTAAAGATTAGAGGTCAAATTTATCCTATATTTATCAAATTACTTATGTGTATTTCTTACAAACATACCAGCAAATTGGAAATCTTAAGAAAATGGCGGTAGAACTATGTGAGGATTGTTGACTGGATAAATGTGTTGGTACCCTTAGATTTAAGTTTAATTCATTCTTTGCAATTTGTTTGGAACTGTTTGCATATTCAAAGTATTAAGGGCTTGCCATTGCTTCTGGTCCTCTGTATTACTATTCCTTTGGCCCCAATGTTTTCCATCTGCTATATATAATTTGCTAAAATAATTGTCCCAAGGATAGAGAAAATCTGAATTTTTAAAAATAATTTTGAAAAAAAAATTTGGATGCTCCCATAGAAAAACAATAGTAGTAACTATGATTTTAACCCTAGAATATATAAGAAAATATATTTGTGTTTTTCATTTTGAGTGAATTTTGGAACAAGATAGAATAAATAAGACTCCCGTAAGCTTTTCTGAACATCAGATGTAAGAAGACAAAAATATATTAATCATAAATAGAAAGAGTGAGTGAAGTTTCACTAAAGCCAGGAAGCTTTCCAATCTGATATGAATAAAGAGTAGGGCAAGGAGATTTTGGTTAGTTTCTGATCATGCGGGGCATGTCTCCAGCTTTCAGCAGAGAAGACAAGCAGCCAGCAATATTCTCAGAGGGGAATGCCTTCAAGAGCCTTTCAGGTAAGTGTCTCTAAAGGAAGACCTCAGAGTCTATGCAGAGTTTTGACACCCAAATGCTTTCAGGTTCTCAGAGTTATATTCTGATGGAAATTACCTGTCAGGATGGAAGACTGTTAGATCACGCATCATAGCATCTGCCTCACAACTGCATAGAATTTTAAAATAGAGACACAGATTTTGAATGAAGTAGAGAACATATACCGAAGTACCCATTGCTGCCAAAACTGAATTTTAAATGACTTTGGTATAGTCCAGTACAATAATTCTCTTTTTATTTTCTGATTCCTGTAATAAGGAAAATGCCAAAAGTACTAGAGATGTTTAGAATATAATCAAATTGAATTTTATTGTTATTATTATTGTTGTTAATGTTAACGTATTTGGTACAGGGTCTTACTATGCAGCTCAGACTCGTAGTGATCCTCCTGTTTGCAGCCTCCCCAGCTCTGGGATTACAGGCATGCACCACTATGCCCAGACTTGGTTACTGGCTCAGTGTGCCCTGAGGCAGGGCCAATGTGGCCTGAGGTACCTGGGATTGAAAACCAGTCCCTGTGCTTGCCTAAACAGGTGCTTAGTACACTGAGCTATCTCGCTGGACTTCGAATTGAAATTTAAAATAGAGGAGTAACTTAGATATCTAATGACTTCAGTCTCATGGAACAATACCTTCTAGCTATAAATGTATCCCCTTTCCATATATTTTCTGCATCTTGACCTAAATCAAATTCTTATCTAATTGAAAGCACACGAGTTAGACATGGTAAAGGAATGCAATTTTTCATGATTACTTTCTGTTGTGAATTTAGCCAGTAAAGTTTGTTTTACATTTTAACGAAGGAAATTGCAATGGCTGACACTCATTACAATATTTTCTAATGCCTAAGTTATGGTGTGCCTATAAATTTACATCTTAATGTATTTCTATATTATATTTTTGCTTACAAAGGTTTTAGTGTCACTTTATTTAATTTCAGTCAAATGATGCTATTTACCTTTTAGTGATGCAGAAAAAATTGCATTTGTAAGCTATTATTATTCAAATTGAATGTTCTTATAGAATGCTAAAAGTCCTTAGTGCAGAACATTTCACATATAAATTTCTAAAAAAATGCTAAGTAATATCTACCACACTAGAACAATAAAGGAGGTAATGGAGTAGCTGAAACTATAATTGATGATATGCAAGCTATTGTTGAATCATCAAATGACACAGACCCCAAAATTTTCCTAAAAATGAAAAGAGCAATATATGACACATAAGTGTATTGCCATCTGTACAATGTATTTGATAGAATACCTGAAGAATTCTATGACAATACTATTCTACCATGATTTTTGTCATTAGCAGTGTCATATAACTACTTTTAGATTTAGAAAATATTAGCATATATATTTTAGAAAATAATTCAGAAATATAACTATAAATTGAGCCCGTATTTGAAGGAGATGATTATTTGTTATTAAGAGTCAAGTTACTTGCATGTGAAAAATGTATTTTGAGCTATGTTCAATTTAATACTAACGTCTGATCCCAGCTTGAAACTGAAGGATGACTAGGGGCTGTAATAAATATTCATATAGATTTTTTTGCTTCCTTAGTTGTATGATTATAGCTTTCTCTGTGTTTATGCTTAATTGGTAGCATTGATTCTAATGTTAGAAACTTTGAGCAAAACTCAACAAATGTAGGCAATAAGTGGAAAAAAGCATTATTTATACATATTTCTATATTTTTGAGCCTTTAACTGGGGAAACATTTTAAATCTAAGTGAATTTTTCTCTTTAGTTCTATAATATTGCATTACATACCAACATAACTACTCTGTCTCCTTTCCATACTTGTCTACTCTGCTGTTAAACCAACTTGAAGCTGGCCTCATGACTAGTCTGGCCTAAGAGGACATTGGCAAGTATGAGTTAAGTAGAAGTCCTTTGCTTACACTGGCTTTCTACTGGGAATCCTCCTCCCATGGAAACAAAGAATGAGGCCACATAGAGAGAGGGCTTACTTCTACTGAGAGTCTCAGCCATAAGTCAAGCATACTAGTCCATCAAGCTCCAGTCGAGTTGGCCAAATTATGAAGAAGCACCAGATAATCCACAGAATGTACAAATAAGACATTAGGTGATTTTTACTCTGCAATTTATATAATGTGTTGTTTAGCCAAAGCTAATTTTCAAGAGGATTATGAATATTTTAATAATCAGTAAAAACATTTTAGCTTCCACTTACAAGGTGACACTGGGCTTTGACATCATGGCCATCATTGATTTCTCAACACATAAACAAAAATGTAACATTCAAAAACCCTTAATACCTCTGCTTTTAACAACACTGCAGAAGTCCCAAATGCCAATTTTTAAACCTTAACTTAATACCTGACTTTTGATAAGTGCTTATATTCTGAATAGTAAGTAGGGCTTTCAAAGTATTTATTTATTTATTTATTTATTTATTTATTTGGTGCACAGTCTCACTATGCAGCTCAGGCTCGTAGTAATCCTCCTGACTCAGCCTCACCACTGCTGGGATTACAGGCATGTATGTCCACGCCTGGTTTCAGTAGCTGGCACAGCATACCCAGGGATCCATGGCCAGCATGGCATGCAGTGACAGGGATAGAACCCGGGTCCTTGCTCTGACCAGGCAGGTGTGTAGACTACTGGGCTATATCCCCAGCCCAGGATTTTTGATTTTTTAAAATCAATTATTTTTTTAAATGAACACATTATGTAGATGTGGGTATATTACTTTCTTTCCCAAAATATGGATCTATGTCAATCACCTATCAGATGATAAGCTCTGTATGTCTTCTGCTGGCATCATGAACCTGGGCTTACTTAGATACGTGTCAGAGTTCTTGTTGGATTGCTACCATTGGCTCTCTGCTCCACCTTATTGGTGATATGGATATTACCTGGAATTGTTTGGCCCAGGCATCTAGCTTCTAACATAATTTGTAGTAACACATCTTTAAGAAAAGTAGTGCTGTGACTTAACTTTACATGAAACCCAAATAAATGCTAGCCTTCATATTATGATGTGAAGTATTTTCCAGATTATTTCTTTTGAAATAGATTGCCATTAGGTTTAAATTCTTAATATTATATTCATTATAGAAAATTATATATGAAGTTTTAGTATTCCCTAATTCTCTATTAAAGGAACTGCACATTAATATCTACCATAGCAAAGGGAAATATATAAACAGAATACAAATCAGGAAGAAAGTTTTGAAAAAAATATTCATGGAGGCATTCAGATTATGGCATATTCTGTAAGAAAACTGATATGCAATGATATCAGCCAGATGATGCAACAGGAAATCTTCACTGTTGTCCTCTCAACAGAAATATTGTACCATATATGGATCAAACATCTTTAGGAGAACTCCAAATTCCAGCTAAAAGTCTGTAACATGAAAGAAGAGTATAAATTCGTAGCAACCCCATGGAAGAGAGAAAAAGCAGTTACCTTATCTATATCAGCCCTTTTTAGCAAGCCCAGCTGAGTCAGATGAGTGCTGGAAAAGATATTCTCCTTCAATCCCTGATTTCTCCCATGAGAGAGAGACAGACAGACAGAAAGACAGACAAAGACACACACACACACACACATATATATTTCCCCCCCCCAACAAAACAGTCTTTTGTTCTTTTATAAGATGCAGGTGCATCCTGCTGGCCATTGTGCCAAAGTGCTATTGTTTACTTGCTGTGGGTGCATCAAGCTGCCTGCTGGG
>NW_004524627.1:3085188-3101756 GCF_000260255.1 Octodon degus | reverse complement strand
AGAGAGAGAGAATGAACATTTTTCATCTTTAGCCTGCTCGGAAGACCTGCTTTTGTTTTGCCTTACACAGAGTGCAAATGCAGCAATTAGAATGCCAGAAAGAATTAAACAAGAGAAGAACAGCTAGTGAGTGGCTCTCGGCAGCTGGTGCAGATCTCAACAGCCTCTGAAGCTCAGGTTTTAGCAACTGGTATGAGTGTCAGACGACAGCATGGATCTCATCTGATGGGCTGGATCTCATCGGTAAGTAGCCTTTGCAGCTCTTGACTGGCAGTGCAGGTCTCAGCAGACAGTATGGGTCTCAGCTGCTCACAAAATGCTCAAGAGATGGTGTAGGATTCAGAAACCTCTGCATCTCTCAACATTGTCATTGCTCTCAGTAGATGAAAGGGATCATCGCAGACTGCACAGCTCTTAGCTGAATGTGTGGACTTCAGAAGTGGGCTTAAAGTGTGGCATTAGGTCCCAGGATCTGTCTGGTTTGTCTGACATCAGTATTTTAGTACTACTTTGAGTCATTCCCATTATCTGTCTCTGTCTCTGTCTCTGTCTTTCCCTCTCTGTCCCCTTTCATCTCTCTCTGCATAAATATCATCAATCATTCAGATGTTTCCAATGTTGTTTAATTTTTTTTTATTTTTTAGGGAAGGGTCTACAGGGTATTCAGGGTCTCACTACTAGATTAGACTCATAGTGTTCCGCCTGTTTACAGTCTCCCAAGAGCTGGGATTACAGGCACGTGCCACAAAAACAAGTCTCAATTGCTGTCTCAGCATGCCCTGGGGGCCGGCAGTGCAGGCCTGGAGATCAAACCTCCAGTCCCTGCACCTGCTTGCAGGTGCTTTAATCTGCTAAGCTATTTGGACCACCCAAAGTTGAAGAGGATTTTTTATTTTATTTTATTTTATTTTATTTATTTATTTGTTTGTTTTGACTGGCTCAGGCTGCCTTAAGGATGGATGTGGTAAGGCAGGTGGAGGTGGGGATTGAACTGAGGTTCCCTGCACCTGACTGAGTTTTTCCAGAGCAGGTGCTTAAACAGTTGAGCTAACCCACGAGCCCCCAAGTGTTTGTGAGTGAGCTTAATTAACTTTAGAAATGGGAACTTAGAGGAACAGCTTAGGACCAAGATGGCGGAATGGTAAGCAGCAGAGAAAGAGCCTCTCTGAGAGCTGCCTTCCAGATACTGGAATAGAACAACGTGGGGAAGACAAGGAGGGGAAAGTGGGTTTTGTGGACCCTGGAAGGATCTGATGATTGAATTGAAGCCCTTGGAGAGACTGAAGAGAGAAACTTCAATGAAGAAACAAGAAGCTGACGGGGCCCTCGCCTGAGATGGGATTCACTGCACAAGAGTGATTCAGATTTGCAGACACATGGTGAGTGCTGCTGACCCTGGAGACCTTCACAGAGAGATGATGCAGTGCAGTGAATCAGAAGATGGAAGGACTACATTAGTGGGCACTGAGTGGAGGGCTTAGTTGTCTTTGCAGGAGAGCAATTGACTGGGAAACATTTTCGAAATGGTCGGGTCGAGCTCAGAACTCAGAAAGGCTGCTGGCCTTTAGAGGAGCTCCTAGCTGGATGCAGACCCACAGGTGTTCTGGTGGCTGCAGGCCTAATGAATGTACTCTTAGCCAGCAGGTGCAGGCAGGCCAGAAAACTACTGCTGGCTTGCTGGGAGAGATCAGCATGGATCAGGAGTCTGTCTCCACGCATCGTCTGCTAGTGGCAGCAGAGAGAGACCTTGAAGTGAGTCTTTTTCGTTTTTCTTTTTTTTTAATCTTTCCCTTTTTGTGGTTTTGTTTTTATTTCTATTTTTGTATTTTTTCTCATTCATTGTTCAGGTTTGTTTTTATTTGAGTGTGAACATTGTTTCTAGCCTTTCTGTGAGTCTGATTCTGTTCTGTTCTTATTATCTCTTCCTTGTCTCTTTCCCTCCAGTCTTCTGCAAAAGTTCCCAAAGTTAGTGTGTTCTCCTGCATCCTCCAGGCTTATTTCTAGTCTCTTTCTCTTCTTCCACTTCTCTATTTTCTTCCTAACCCACTTTAGAGTTTAACCCCTAAGGGCAAAATTGACATATCAAGGACTTGTACACTGCATACAGTTTTCTGGTTTGTTTTAGACTTTTGTTATATAGCCATAAAATCTAGTTCATATGATTAAAGGGGACAAATTAATGATTATCTCAGTTTGCTATTTTCTAGGTTATGTCTGATGCTATTATCATTGATATTACTATTTCCAAAAGTGACATAATTGTTCTAAATATCTGTTTTTCTTGTTGTTGCAAAGCTGAAACTTATTAAGTGTCACAAAATATTGTGGCACAGTGCTAAAGACATTCAAGTAAGTGAAATGCATACAACTCCAACTATCCATAACCAAAATAAATCTACACCCAGGAATATGTATTGATTTAGATCCCAGAAGTTCAGCACAAGAACAGACTATTAAAAGCTTTTAGAGAAAAGAAACAGATCATTTATGAAGGAAAGCCATCAGAATCAGAGCTGACTTTTCAGCAAATACTCAAGTTAAGGAGAGCTTAGAGTAAAGTATTTCCAATTCTAAAGGACAATATCCCTTACCAAGATTAGTGTACCCTGATAAATTATCTTTCAAAACCAATGGATAAATAAAATACTTTCATGACAAAGAACATCTGACAAAACTCATGACCTCCAAACCAATACTAGAAAATGTATTGAAGGACATTCTAGAAAATGAAAAAAAAAAAAAAAGAAAAGACTATAACTCCATAAGCCCCACAGAAAAATTCCACCAGTCAAGGCAAACAATTAAGCTAAATAGGGGCTGGTGAGATGGCTCAGTGGTCTAAAGCACCTACTTAGAACAAGCTTAGCAAAGCACAGGGACCACAGTTCAATCCCCCAGCACTACATGCCAGCCAGCCCCGCCCCCTGGTGGGCTGAGCTGGCCACACACACACACACACACACACACACAAATAAATAAATTTTAAAAAAAATTAAGCTAAATAAGGGGAAAAATGGGGACCAACATTGGGAAAATAACATGACAAGGATAAGTTAAAACATATCAGTCATAGCCAACAATGTTAATGCTCTCAATTCACCAATCAAAAAACACAGATTGGCAGAATGGATCAAGAAGAAAGATACTACAATATGCTGTATACAAGAAACACATTTTATCAAAAAAAGAAATCCATAAACATTAAGGTGGAAAACAATATTCTATGTGACAGGAATTCAGAAAAAAGCAGACAAAGTGAATTTCAAGCTAAGACTGATTAAGAGAGATAAAGAAGGGCACTACATCTTGGTAAAGGGAATAACCTAAGAGGAGGAGATAACAACCATAAATACATATGCAGAAAGTACCAGTGCACCCAACTGTACAAAATAACTATTGATGGGCATGAAAAATCAACTACGTGCTAATACAATTGTATTTGGGGATGCCAATACAAAAGGCAGATAAACTAGACAAAAAAAAATTAACAGTGAAATAGAACTGAACCAAACTTTTAAACAAATGGACATAGTAGATATTTGCAGAGTGTTCCACCCCACAACATCAGAATACACATTCTTCTCAGCTGCACATGGGATGTTCACCAAAATAGACCACATAATAGCCCATAATACATGCTTAAGCAAATGCAAAGGGATTAAATTTCTTCCATGCATATTATCAGAGTATAGTGTAATGAAATTGAAAATCAATGACAAAAGAAACCATAAGAACTTCATAAACACATAGAAATTAATTAGCACCCATCTGAACAACCAATAGGTCACAGATGAAATTAAAGAAGAAATTAGACAGCTTCTACAATTAAATGAAAATGACAGTGCAACATACCAGAACTTATTGCACATAATAAAAGCACTCCTAAGAGGAAAAATTTAGAAGCAAATAACCATACCAGAAAACAGAACACATACAAATATACAACTTACTATTGAAACACAAACTTCTAGAAAAAGAAGACCAGGCTAGGCCAAATCTCATAGAAAGAATAAAATTATAAAGATCACTGTAGAAAATAATGTATTGGAAACTAAAAATAAGCAAAGAATAAATAAATTGAAGAGTTGCTTCTTTGAAAGATTAACTAAAATCTGCAAAAAAAAAATATTCCATGGTGACAGGAGCATAGAAAAAAGCATGGATAGATATTTTACTTGCAGACAAAACTTACCATAAAAGGAAAGACTTAAATACATACAATTAGGAATGAAAATTGTGAAAACAAAATGGACCTTGCTGAAACTCAGAAGATCATCTGTATCTACTTTTAAAACTTGTATTCTAATAAGACGGAAAATGCCAAGAGAAATTTGTGGTTTCCTAGATACACATGAATTACCAATGCTGAGTCAAGAAGAAATAAAAACTCTAAATAAACTGATATCAATCAATGAAATTGAAGTTGTAAAAAGAAAAAAAAACTACCAATAAAGAATAATACAGGCCCTGACAGATTCATTGCTGATCTCCATAATGAATTTACTGAATACCTAATACCACTACTCCTCAAACTCCTTAATGTAATTGAAATAAAAGCAATACTTCAAGGGCCAGCCAGATAGCTCAGTGGATTAAAGTGCCTGCAAGCAGGCACAGGTGCCAGAGTGTTTGATCCCCAGGCCTGGCATGCCAGCCCCATCCCTGGGACACACTGAGATGGCAATTGGGCCTGGGTGTGGTGGCACACACCTGTAATCCCAGCTTTTGGGAGGCTTTAAACAGGAGGACCACTACGAGTCCAATCGAGTAGTGATACTCTGAACACCCCACCCTGTAAACCCTTCCCTAAAATAAAAAATAATAAATACTTAAAGTTCACTCCTGGAAGCAAGTATTACCCTAATACCAAAGCAAGAAAGATCCAACTAGGAAAGAGAATTAAAATCCTGTCTCCTTAATTAATGTATATGCAAAAATCCCCAATAAGATACTGGCAAACAATACAGAAAAACATCAAGAGGATTATATAATATGACCAACTAGGATTCATCCCAGAAATGTAGATTGGGTCAACATACATAAATCAATAAATGTAATACACCATATCAACAGAGCCAAGAACAAAAATCATACGACAACCTCAAAAGTTGCAAAAAAAATCTTCTGACAAAGTCCAATACCATTCATGATTTTAAAAAACTTGCAGAAAATTGAAATAGATGGTCTTTAATTCAATATGATAAAAGTCATCTATGACAAACCAGCAACCACCATCATACTAATTAGAAAAAAAAATGGAAATCTTTCCCTTCAAAATAGAAAACATGACAAGGATGTCTACTGTCTCCATGTTATTCATCATAGTCCTAGAAACTTTAGCCAGAGAAACTAGCAAAGAGAAAGAAATCAAAGGAAGTGATAAGGAAGAAAGAAGTTAAATTATCATTATTTTCAGATAACATGATACTCTGCATAAAAATCTCAAAAGCCCATCCTAGATGTAATAAGCAAATTCAGTAGCATAGCTGGATGCAAAGTCAACACTTGAAAGTCAACAATATTCCTGTATGAGTAACAAACTCACTAAGAGAAATTGGGGAAACAAAAATCTTTCACAATGACATGTAGAAATTAAAATACCTAGGAAAGCCCTAACAAAGGATAGAAAAGACATCTACATTGAAAACCACAATACTCTGACAAAAAAGATTGAAGAGAGTATCAGAAAATGGAACAATATCTTTTGCTCATGGGTAAGTAGAACCAATATAGTGAAAAAGGCCATACTTCCAAAACTGTTATACAGATTTTAGGCAATTCTGATCAGTTTCCAATAGTATATCTCACAGAATTGGAGGAAACAATCCTAAAATTTGGAATAAAAAGAGTTCTAGAACAGCAAAGGCCATTCTGGGCAATAAATGCAGGGCAGGAGACATCATAATCCCTGACTTGAAATTATACTGTAAAATTATTGTGAAGAAACAACGCAGTATGGAAAGAGCAGACTTGGTGGGAGTGCAGACTGGTACAACCACTAAGGAAATCAGTGTGGAGATTCCTTCAAATGCTAAGATTGGAGATCCTTTTTAAGCCAGCTATCTATCCCCCTCCCCAGGTTTTTTTTTTCCCAGAAGAACTGAAAACCTCGTGCCAAAGTGATGTATGTGCACCCATGATTATGGCTGCGCAATTTGTCATAGCCAAATCCTGGAAACAACCCAGATGTTCATCAACTGAAAAATGGGTAAGGAAGATGTGGTGTTTTTACACAATGGAGTATTATTCATTTATAAAACAGGATAAATTCGAGTCCTTTGTTGGTAAATGGATGCAACTAAAGAACATACTTTTAAGTGAAATAAATTAGACCCATATGTGCAAACATCATATTGTCTCCTTAGTGTAAGAACCTGAAAAAGAAACATAGAATCTGAAGGGTACAGTAGATACTGGGGAAAAGGACTGAACTTATTCAAAAGGAAAGAGTTACTGAGTTGAGGAGAAGGACAGGAGAGAGAGTTGGTGAAAGAGATTTGTCTCCATATGTAAGCAGGAAGGTTTGCACAATTTCTGTGCATTTGTGCTGGTCTATGGAAAGAAGCAGTTAGTGCTTTAATTTGTTTTGTCTCCTTTTTTTCATTGCTTGTACTTTTCCTCCTCTTAATTTCTTATACATTTTTTTGTTTTTTTCTTTCTTTTTCCAGTTTTGCATGCATATTTCTGGTAATATAAATAACTGACTGGAAGACAATACTAAAAAAAACCCTAAATATTAAAAAAAAAAAGCCTAGAGACAACTGGAACAGATTTGAAGATGCAGGAATCACTCCAGACATACAGCAACCATATATTTGACAAAGTTATCAAATACATTCACTGGAGAAAAGATATTCTCTTTAATAAATTGTGATGGAAAAACTGGCTCTGCACATGCTCAAAATTAAAATTAGACTCATATCTTTCACCAGTCGTTAAACTAAATTCAAAATTGGATCAAAGACCTAAAGATTAAAAGACAAACATTAAATTTTCTGTAAATAGAATAGGTAAAATTTTACAGAGTTTGTGTAGGCCAAGAAATTATGGATAAATCCTCAGTCACACAGGAATGATCACAAAGACAACAACCGGGAACTTATCTGATTAAAAAACTTCTGCAAAGCAGAAAATACCACTAAAAAAGTGTGAGGAGACAACACACAATGTGTGAACAAAATGTTGGCCAGCTATTCCTCAGACAAAGGATTACTGTGGTATTCTGAATATGGGCGGCTTGTCATGACATGCCAGTTACTGCTAAGATGTCTCTCAGGTACGTGGATGTTCAAGAAGAAGAGGGTGGTGAATAAAAGCTAGAGACAGGGAAAGGAATATTGTGGGACTGTCCTGCTTCAAGGTTGTATATGGTGAGATTTTTGGATTTATGTGCAAACATGAGAAGTATAGAATTCTTTATCCTATTTTTAAAATATAATCTAATTTTTAAATGTTTTTTATCATATTATGTAGGAACTTAAAGTTCAACATATCAATACTTGATGAAAAATACCTGTTCCTTATTATGCCTAAGATGTTTGAAATGCAGTGAGATAGTGAGGTTAAGCTTAATAGCCTAAATCGTTTGATAATAACAATAAGCTTGTCTTCTGGATGGTTAACAACCTAAGTTTGCAGACCAAAATTAGAGAAAAAGGAGGGATACAAGGAAAGCCAACATTTTGGCCCTAGCCTTCTAAGGTCAATTAAGACTCAGGACATATGAGAACTTGTACTGTAACATCATGTACCTCGGTAGTGTCCCAAATTTTCTGATCAAGAAGATTATGGGGCCAAAGAGGAAAGTGATCAATGACGTAGAGTGTGCCTAAGGAGAGTCACATGGGGAGAAGACACTCTCTCAGGCTTTCACAGAGACCACATTGGCCAAGCATTGGCCATGACTCATCCACCTGGCTGCACTGACAAAGGTTCTAGAATCTGAGGTATAGGATCTCAGGATAAATCCTGAGGGCATTTCACTGACCTTCTCAGACCAAAAAGCTACAACTCTTGTTGCACAGGTCCTGCTTTACCTTGGTCTTAACCATCCAGTAGAAAAGTATGAAAATGAAATATAGGAAGTAAAGCCATGCTGTTATGTTGAGCTGTGGTGGACTCAGGTCAATAATTTCTGACATTGCCAGTTAAACAGAAGACCCAATGCTATTATGGGCTACTGGACTCTTTTAGAATATTTTGCTGAGTTTACACACCTATAATATTCAATAACGGAACTTAGAAAAAATGGGGTATACTGATGAATGTCCATTTTGTATCTGTGTATTCAAAGTGGTTAGGATAGATATATAGTTGCATTCTCTTAATGAATAGAATGATTTGTTCTAATGGTGTTTGTAAATAGGATCACAAGTCCGCATCTTGTACAGCAATTAATCACTAAGAAGAATATATGCAGTGTATTATTTGTTGAAACTGTACTTCTGATTTGATTTGAAACTGTCTCATTGCTATCTGTTTATCAATAAAACTTTGGAAAAAAAATAAAATTATTATTTTAAAACTTTTTGTTAGTACATGTGTTCATTGCACACAGCTTACAAGCATCTTGGTGGTGGACACAAGACAGCCCAGTCCTGTTTTGTAAAAAATTTCTATTCTCTTCCCTCTCTCCTCCTTTCTCCCACTCTAAATTTCCTTTCCATATTTTCAGAATAACCTCAATAAATGTAAACATTATACATCATAAGCAAGAGATAAGATTAATAATGTCAACATACCGAAAAAAAAAGAATGTATAACAAGCTCAAAATATTTGACATCCCAAAAATAAAGACCCAATCCAAAAATGGACATTTGAGATGAAAAGATAGTACTCAGATGAGGAAATATAAACAGCAAATAAATACATGAAAAAAATGTTCAAAATTATTGGTCATTTGAAAGATGATAACTAAAAGAGCACTGAGATTCCATCTGACCCCAGAAAGAATAGGTGCTATCAAAAAGTCAGGGCCAGGGAGATAGCTTAGTGGCATAAGCTCCTGCCTAGCAAGCACAAGGTCTTGAGTATGATCCCTGGTACTGAAAAACCAAAAACAAGCCAACAACAACAAAAAATAATAAATGCTAGAGGAACTACACACACACAAAGAAGCCCTTTTCTACTATAGGTGGGAGTGTAGCCTGGTGCAACTGTTGTGGAAATCAGTGTGGAGATTCCTTAAAAGACTAAGATTGGAGGTACCATTTGGCCCAGGTATTCCCTTCTAAATGTCTTCCCAGAAGAATTAACAATATACCACAGTGATATATATGCACCCATGTTTATGGCAGCACAATTTATCATATCTAGGTCTTGGAAACAATCCAAATGCTCATCAACTGAGGAGTGGATAAAAAGATGTGATCTTTTATACAACGATGTACTACTTACACACCTATAATATTTAGCCATAAAGGAGTTTAAGCTGGAGACTTTTCTAGGTGAATGGATGCAACTTGAAACCATATTCACAAGTGAAATAAACGTGACTCACAAGATTGAACATCATGTTGTCTCCCTAGTGTGAGAAGCTAAAAGAGTATCTGAGTTGCAAAATGTACAATGGACATTGTACAATGGGAAGAAATTTCAAAAAGAAAAAGAAACTAGGATGAGAAACTGGAGAAAAAAAATGAAGAGAAAAATCATATATATATATATATATATGATTTGTGCTAATACTATTTGGATGAATATATATATATATATATTCATGAATATATATATATATATATCACATATATATATATACCTTTTCTTTTCTGTTTCCACTATTTCAATTATTCTTTCCTTTTGAGCATTTTCTTTCCTTTACCAATGTCTACTGTACTTTCATATCTTAGCTATAAAGAAAGATAAACTTGAAGTGTTTATAGGTAAATGGATAAAACTGAAGACAGTACTCGTAAGTGAAATAAATTGGACTTGAATGTGCTAATAATCATTTTTCTTACTTTGAGTTCAGTGACATACAAGAGAACCCAGAGAAAAATTAAATGAAATCAGAGAATTAGTTCTTGGGAAAAATGGAATTATTAACAAAAGATAAAAGCTACTCAAATGACTATACTTCTCTTGTTGTTGTTATTGTTTTTTTTTTTCTTTTTTTAGCTTACAATAGGGTTTTATTTTCTTATAGTTCTGAACTTTATAAGTCCAAGATTCAGGTGTCAGTAGGTTTGGTGTTTCTTTTTGGTGTGATGATTTATTATTATTTTTTATCTCATTATTAACTTTATAAAAATCAATAAAAATTATATAGAAAATTAAACATTGTAGACAAATATTGTCATGTGAAAGATATAAGATGTAAAAAGAGTGAATTTTAGAAAAATATTTCTGAAATGAATATATAACATGACATTAATAATAGATTTCACATTGTAAAAAAGTTATGTACAAACTGAAATGAATATAACAATAAAAATTGTCTAAAATAAACGTGAAGAAGAAAGAGTTTACAGATCAGTCATATAATAGTTCTCTTTGTGCCAAAAATAAAAAAGTCATATAATAAGAATTCTCAAAGTAGAAGGGTTAGGCAATAAATATTTAAATATTTTAAATTTCTGAATTTAATTAAAATTATAGTACCATATTTCCATGAAAAATGAACCTTTTGCACAAGAACTATGAATAAAATCATACCAAGATACACAAAACTGAAATTGTCCAAACTAATTGTAAAGAAAAAAATCATTGAAGCTTATACATAAAAGAAAATATTAGCTATGGAAGATCAAAATTGAATAGCATCTTATTTCACATTAAAAAAAAAGCGAGTTAGAAACTAGGCTTATTTATTCAAAGGACTGAAAAAACAAAAGATCTGTCCTCATTGAATTTTCTATTTAGCAAACATACCTTTGAAAACTAAAAGTAAAATATTTTCCAGTTATACAAACTCAAAATATTCTAATACCTTCAGATGTAGCGTATAGAAAATAACAAAGACCATGATTGAGAAGGCAAGAGAAGTCCTGGATAGACCATGAAGAGCTCACAAAATGGTCATTATGCCAGACTATGTGAAATAATTATATTAGATGAACCCATTTAAAAGATCATTGAAGATTTCCACAAAACTAGTATTAACCTTAAGTCAGGTTTTACACATATTTTTTTTTGTGTGTGTGTGTGTGTGTGTGTGTGTGTGTGTGTATAAAGACAAGGAAGAACTAATAGAAAGTCAATGGAAAATGGAAATATACTTTTTAAAGTTTCTAATACTAGAATAAAATATCATACCATGTCATATAAGTAGATTGTAAGTCACAGAAACAGTATAAATCATAAAACAAAAATTAAAATTAAATAATATTCAGAAAATTAAATCCAAATTAAGTTAAATATTTCAAAAAAATTCAAAAATTAAAATTAAACTGTGAGTCCCACTAAGGGGCCAGAATGTAGTGTATCATATGTATGAATCTGTGATCAATTCAGAGTACTCACACAGTATTTGATTAGGTTAATATATACAAAAATATTAATTAAAAAAGTTTTCATGACAATAAAGAATTACTAAGAATAAAACATAACAAAAATAGTGGAAATGCAAATATACGAGCAGCACTTCTAACAGTTTGATTTAGGATACAGCACAAAGTTCTAGTATGTCATGGACATAGACAGTGTCCATGACGTTTACCGATGGCCAGGTGTCACTTGTGGGAATGAGCCCTGTAAACCTGGACAGAATCATGACCCATAGGGTGCAGGAGAAGTCCATTTGTAAAGTATGCTGCTGGAAATATTTTGGTGCTGTATACAAAAGAATAATTGAAAGACTGCTGTTATATACCTCTTTTTCTCCTGTGTTTAATTGTTTACCCTATTTAGTTGGGTTCTTTCCATTCTAATTCATGGAGTTGTGGTCATTTTGATCCCTCTCTAGAATATCTTCTAATAGTCTGTGTAGGGTTGGCTTTGTCATCATGAAATTCTTTAGTTGTACTTTGTTGTGGAAGTACTTCACTTCTCTATTAAACTTGAGAAAGAGTTTTTCAGGGTATATCAGTCTGGGTTGGAATTTATTTTCTTGCAAGACTTGAAGTACTGTGCTCCATGTTCTTCTTGACTTGATGGTTTGTGAAGAGAAATCTGCCATTATTCTGATGGGTTTCCTTCAAATGTGATCTGTTTCTCTTTTCTAGCAGCTTTTAGTATACTGTTCCTGTGCTGAATTTTGGGGATCTTGATTATTAAATGTCTGGGTGTGGTTTCAATTGGGTTGATGTTATTTGGAATTCTATATGCTTTGGTTGCCTGAATGTCAGATTATTTCTTCATATTTGGGAAGTTTTCTGCTATTACTTCTGCCCATATTCTTTTATATCATTTGTATTGATATACAGATGATGCCTATTAATCTTAGATTGTTCATCTTTGCATCGTCTAAGCAGATTTTGAATTATTTTTTCCTGTATCCTTTTCACTGGCTGCAATGGTGTCTTCAAGGTCTGAAAGTCTGTTTTCACTTTCATTCAAACAGTTTTGCCAAGTTGGATTGAAATTTTAATTTTCTGTATATCACTTTGAATCTGCTTCATGCATTATATTTCTTTCCTATATTGCTCTTTCAAGGATTCCTATCATTTTTCTATTGTCCTCTACTTTTTTATAGATGTCTTCTTTAGAAGCACTTAATAATTCTTTCATTATACTTATCATTTCTTCTTTTAATTTCAGAAATTATATCTGATCTGATTTCCCCCATATATTTCTGCCATTGTTTCTTTACTTCTAACGCTGGTATTTCAGAGATTTCAGGTGTATGATTACCAATTTCTTCTATGTTATTGTCTTCTACATTTGTTCGATGTGGTCTTAGGTCCTGTGAATGCACTTTTTCCTTCTCTTTGTCATTTTGTATAGCACTGTCTTCTGTCCTTTGGTGTAGAGATTTGGTAATTATTACCTTAGCACCAGGTCCGTATCTACCAAGTTCAAACTAATCTAGGTGGGTGTGGCTTGGGTCTGGCTGTTGTGCTCCACTTCTTCCTGCTGCAGGCCTTGGAAGTGAACCTGCTGTGCAACTCTGGCAAGATGTTCTGCTCCTGGGTCAGCTGTGTGGTCTTGCCCCTAGCCTTTCTTCAGGGAGTTCTGCATCAGGATTCCATACTGGGGCTGTCTGATGGAGGAAGTTCCACACACATGCCCGGCCTGGGTGCTGACCACCTTGGGCAGTTCCACTCACACACTGGGCCTGCACCCTGACTGGAGTCTAAAGAGAAATTGTTGATATGAATAATGTAACAGCCAAAGTGATGAAGTGCAACTCCAACAACAAATTTAGTCAAGGGAAAAAAATCAGCAATCCAGAAGACAAGTTTTTTGGAATTACCTGGAGAAATGAAACATAAAAAGAGGAAAACAAGTAAGGAAACCCTATAAAACTTAAGGAATAGTATCAATTTCACAATTACATCATAGGTACACAGTTTTTCTAAGGATGCAACTCTAATCCCAGCTACCTGGGAGGATGATGTATGAGAATTTCAAGTTCAAGGCCATCCTGAGAAATTTAGTAAGAACCTTTCTAAATAAAAATTTAAAAGTAGAAAGTGTTGAGGTATAGCTCAATGGTAGCAGGTTTGCCTAGCTTGTATAAGTCCCTGCTTTCAATTCCCAGGACTATAAAAACAAAATTCCAAAACCCAATAACCCAAGACCTAACTATTCGATAATTTATTATCTTTAGGAAACTCATTTTAGAACTAAGAATTCATATAGAATATAATTGAGGGCTCAAATATATTACATGTTTAACAAATTTGAAGAGGAGTGGCCATGATTACATTAACAAAAATGAAATTTAATTAGAAATAGTAATGAAAGACAAAAAAGAATATTTTAATAATAAAAGAGTCTGACGCAGGAAGGCCACAAATTTGATTCCAGACAGGGCAATACAGTGACTTAATGAGATTTGTAATATAAAAATATAAAAGGGCAGGACATTACATCGAGTGAGAGGGCTCTGAGCTCAATCCTCCATAATGAAAAAAAATCATCTTATCAGTAAGATGCATTATTTATAAAGACTTATACACTGACCATTATGACATCTAATTATATACAGCAAATATTAACAGAACTGAAATGAGAAATGGACAGAAATAAAAAATAATAGCATAGAATTATCATACTCCACTTCCAACACTGGGTAGAACATCTAGAGAGAAAAAAATTAATAATGAAATAGCAAATTATTGTCACTGGTTGATGCTTTATCATTACCCAGACACATTGCTATGTACTGTACTTTAGAAGTGGATGGCTTGACTTTCCTAACAGGCCTACAGAGTACATGCAATTTTTATTTCCATTTGTTGTCAGAGAGAATAAATAAATTGCCAAGATATTAAATGAGAAACCTAGAGACTCTAATTCAATTTGTCAAACTGTTATCTACAAGTTCTTAAACTATACATACTATTGACATTGATTATTTTTCACTTATCCATCATCATTTGGTGTCTTGGAGAATGCCAAGCCACATGCCTAGATTAAGACCATATACCCGCCAACACACATGGGGTTTCTCTATGACTTGCCAAATATGATTAATCATTTTTAGTTTTGCTTCCACGTCACTTGATAAATAAATCCATGGCTATTTGTCATAATGTTTTATAATTAGCAGTTGTCCTGCTTGCTATGTAACTATGTACCAAGTTAAGCCTGCTTCACAGTTCTCTAGGAATCGGTGATGAAAACTTACCCATAATAGGTCATGAGTGACTCTTATCAAATGAAAAAAAATAAGGTTGCATATGTTGTATAATAATTGCTGGAACTTCATACCCCAAACATACCTTGAATATGTCTGTGTTACTAAATAAGTGTTTTATGTACTCATATACATAATTAAAATGAATTAAACTAAACTTATACTAGTAATTATTTGATGTAGGAAGTAGAAGTATATAAAAATTTTCTGTGATTGGGTAGACTGTATTTGGTAACATAATTATAGAAAATTTAGTGGGATGTATCGGATTAAAATAGAACACATTCTGACCAACATACTACTATTGAATAGGGTCCCAGCAAGTATTGGCACGAGGAAAGAAAAGGAAATAAAGTATCCAATTTTCTTTTCAAGTACCTAGTACTGAAGGTTGTTTTAAGTATCAAATTATAAATCTTGAATAGAGTTTTGATTTTGTTTTATTCACCATTAGCTACAAATTAGTTGGCCTTCCTGGAAGTATTAATACGAAAGTCTGCCAGGTATGGTGGTGCATGTCCAAAATCCCAGCACTTTGGAGGCTGAGACAATAGTATTGGAGAGTGTTGAAGGGCCAGCCTGGGCTAAAAATGATCTTTTCTCAATAAACAAATAACGTCTTTGAGGAAGGTGGAAATAATTGAGGCTGTTGGTAGGAAGCAACAGTTTCTGTCTTCTAGCAAATGCTGGAGATGACTTCCAGTTAATAGTACAGACTTTTGTACTTGGAGTTGAAGATCCGTGTAGATAGTTTAGATATTGGTGCAAATAATTAGAGAAATTAGAAAAGATCTGTTGTCTTAAAGTTGAGTATAATGTCTAATAAATTAAAAATATACTAAAATGTCCTACATTAAAAAGTCAAGGCGCTGGTGAGATGGCTCAGTGGTCTAAAGCACCTACTTAGAACAAGCTAAGCCAAGCAAAGCACAGGGACCACAGTTCAATCCCCCAGCACCACATGCCAGCCAGCCCCGCCCCCTGGTGGGCTGAGCGGACCACACACACACACAAAAATAAACAAATAAATAAATAATTTTAAAAAATAGATAAAAAAATAAATAAAAAGTCAAGAATAACAGAGTAGTGTAATTCATGTAAAAAAAGACAATTCAACCTACATAAAATTGGGAAAACAAAATTTAGAAGTCCTAACAGCCATGGTGAGTTACTCTCTCCTAAAATACTAATAGTGGGATCATATTGAAAGCGCAGATGTATGCCCCTGTAACCAAGCAACTGAATCTCAGCCAATCATAGCAGCTGAGATCCAGCTGGTCACAGGCAGAAAGCTGTTCAGACATTACAATCAGTCAGGCGTTCCTATATCCCTTCATTTTTCTGGCTTTAGATAACCTGCACATGGGGTGAGATGGGCATCCTAAACAATTTATGGTTTTGAGTGCTGTTTTTTTTTTTCAAAAAATAATTTCTTGATCAAATCTTTAAATTCAACTGGCTTAAGTTTTGTTCCTTTTTGTGTTTTATTTTTAATTAAGCTAACATACATTTTAGATATATATAATGATTACATTCATCATAGGGAATTTCTTCCTGCCAAGATATATTGTGATTTTTTTTCCTATTCTCCTCCTTTCCCTTTAACCCCCTTCCCTTCTTAACTACAAAAGCTTTGCTTCCATTTTCTTCTTCTTTTTTTTCATTTTTTCTTTTCCTTTCTTTCATTTCTCTCAAATTCCATTTTCCTTTTAAACATTTTTTTTCCTATTTCACAGCATCTATTATAAATTTTGGTTGATATTTATTATTATTATTATTATTATTATTAGTAGTAGTAGTAGTAGTAGCAGCAGTAGTAATAGTAGT
>NW_004524627.1:3083505-3084683 GCF_000260255.1 Octodon degus | reverse complement strand
GTAGTTGTAGTAGTTGTAGTTGTAGTAGTTGTAGTTGTAGTATATGTAGTGGACATGATCTCACTACACAGATTGGACTCATAATGATCCTCCTGTTTTCAGCCTCCCGAACACTGGGCTTGCAGGCATGTGTCATCATGTCCAGTCTAAGTCTCCATCTCAGTGAACCTCCCTGCTCAACTAATTGGAACACCAAGCCTATATTAGAGTCAAGGGTTGCCACGTCTTGAAATTACAAACAAAAGTGTCAATCTTTAAATTTGTAGTAATTTTTTTGTTGGACAACAGCAAGATTAATTTTAGTATGTGTTCAGAGTACTAAGAGAAGGAAATAAACATATATTTGAGTATTATTTCTGGATGTAGTTTTACAGTACTGAGTATCTCTTCAAAAAATTTGTCTCCTTTGGTTTATTCTGAGGAAGTAATGTAAAATGAAAGCATGAATTTAAATTGCATATTCAAGAAACTTCTAGCGCATATTAAAAGTGAAGACATTTATTTTAATGACATACAATTGGTAATTGATTTAAATTATTGCCGTTAAGAAGCATGTTTTAAGTTTGCATTTTTATTTTAAAAAGAGCTTATAGTTTAAATGAAAAACTAGGTTACCTAAGAGTGCATATAGCATATATAATTTTAGCATTTATGCATGCTTACATATACTTTATGAGACATAATCTATTATGTACTTATTTTCTGCCTTAGATTTGAATAATTATTTTGGGGCATTATATAGTCATGGAAAATTTGATAGAAAACATAGTTGAAAGTAAAAATGGGTATTATATGGTAGCTTAAAAGAATAAACTCAATTATTTTAATATTTATGCATGTGTATAATATATAATTCTGTAAAGTATTAAGAATATATGTTTATAGTATAATTATCTGTATGTTTTAAATCTATGTTAATAATTGTATGTATTATATATTCATAGAAAATAATTTGAGAACAAATACTTGAGGCATATACCATAGCTTGATGTATGTGGCTGATAATGCTAAGGATGAATATTTTTTGTTTGTGCTTATATTTTCCTTTCTTTTCTTTTCGGTACTGAGGATTGAACTCAGGACCTTGCACTTGCCAGGCAGACACTTATATTGCTGAGCTATCTCTCCAGACCTGTGCTTGTATTTTCTAACTTTTATTTTCATTATTTGTAAATATA
>NW_004524627.1:3075824-3081000 GCF_000260255.1 Octodon degus | reverse complement strand
ACTCGGCGGGCGGGGTGGGGGAGGCACTGAGGAGTGGTGGGGGGCGGCCCGAGGGGCTGGGAGAGGGTCTGGCCCACGCTGCGCCTGGGCTGGGATTGGTCCTGCCGGCGCAGGGTAGCAGGAAACTCTCAGCACACTCACTGGACCTGTGCTAGGACTGGGTCTTAAACCAATGTTCTTATAGGAAAAGACAGTCAATGGGCGTTAAATAACAATGATAACAATTATAAGGATTTGAGAAAGTACTAAGTGCTTCAAAGAATCTATCAATAGGCTAGTGACTGGCTTTGGAAAGTTATATTTGAAAAAATATGGTAATATTTGCTCATTAATCTGGAAGTTGAGAAGGGTCCATATAAAGAAGCCATGAATGAGGCAGAGCATAGGTAAGTAAAGCTCAGTTCTTTTCTGCAAGGTGAGATAGAGAGTCCTTGAGAATCTGTTTAAAATTCCACATGAATTCTTGATTGTAATCTGGGAAGCACTAAGGCAGCAGTTTTATGTAGGTAAGGAGAGAGGCTTTATGAAATAGATGGGTAAATATTCATATTCTTTGGGGCTTCAGACATACGAAAAATTTAAATACTTTAAATGGGAAAACTTAGGTATGTTCTAGAATCACTTTAGTTCACTGCACCTCATAGAGGTAACTGTAATGTGCTACTTGGATTAAGTGGTTCTTTGAAGACCTCACCAATAAATGCAACACTAAAGTAACCTCACATATGTGCACCTGAATACAGAGAAAAATCTTCCACTGACTCAGTCAACTGTTTTTTGTTCTTGCCTTCGTACTGTCATAAAGTGATACCTTCAATCTATTAATTTATCTGCTTGAGGACAGGCCTGGTTAATGTTTTCCATACTTTTCCTATCTTTGAATTCCTTCTTTCTATTGCTAATGAAATATCCCTAGGTCTTCCACTTTAATTTCAACTTCTACTAATATAAAAACTGCACTACAGCAAACAAAGATCCAAGAAAATCAACCAAAACAGACTCCACACAATATTTTAGAAAACAATTCAGAAAATATTTCTCTGTGGTTTCATAGGAAGCTTGCTAGCCATTTGCAAACGTCTCAATTTTGTTTACATTTGAATTATTGAGTATCTCAAACTGATATTATTAATTTATACATTAATTTATAAATACATCTAATAACATAAATGAAGAAATATAGTGGAATTTAATATTTATTCTTAATTTGTGAGGCTTTCAAGCTTTGTTTGTTGAAATGAATTAGTTTGTCAGCTCTTCATCTTTTTTATATATGCTTTTTTATTTTCCCCAGCTTCCCTAAGCCTTTTTTTCCCTAAGTATTGAAAGATTTTCTTCAATGATTTTCTTAGGTTCCTATAGTGTTGTAAAGATCAGACTCAGTGTACCAAATGCATTAAAAAAAGATCAATTCAAAACATACTAATGCTAAATATCTGAGTTTTATGCAGATGAGGATTTCTAAAATGAGGTATTAAAATATGACTTTTATCCAATCACTTATAACATCATAAGATTTTAAAATTAAAATTTTAAATAATTAAAGATGACTAATACATAATTATTATTCCATTACACACTTTTAAACTTTTTTTTATGCCATCCCAGGGATTGAACTCAGAACTGTGTGCTTGCCAGGCAGGCACTTATTCTACTGAGTTATCTCCTTGGTCCCTAAACATTTTTATAGATAAGATAGGGACTCTAAGTGGCCTATGCATTTTCTCTTAGAAATGAAATCCCTAATTAAAAATCTACTAAAAGTGAAAAAAGTCCATTTTTTAATCAGACTATGTTTGATGGCTAACAGACTAATTGCTACAAAAGTATGTAATGAAAGTTTTATAAGGTAGCAAGTATAACAAGGTAGTGAAGCCCTTAGATATTTAAAAATGTTTGAATCCAGGAGTTGCTGAAAGCTAGCTTTTATGGAATAGTTTACCGTTGGAGTTTTGTCACAACTTTTCAATTTAAGATATGTCAAAATCATCATTTTGTATGTTCATAACATATCAATCATGTGCTAGGAAATATATTTGATGTAAACTGAGGTGCTGTGCTTCACGTTGTAACAAATTTTGGTATAATGATATGTTGTCTTGTTACTACCATTTTGCCTTACTAATGAGAATGTAGATGTTACAAAATCATCAGAAAATAAAATACAAGTCCTGAAAAGCATAGCCACTTTTTTTTAATTTTTAATTCCATTGGTGTAGTTAGATTGTATTAGCTTTGGATTTGGCTTGTCCTTGTTTTATGAGAACTGTGAGGTGCATTGTTATGTAATTTCCTTGGGTTTCTTCTGTTTTCGTGATGTGGCCATTCACAGCTCTCATCTTCCCATTCAGAACCATTTTCATGATGCTCCATATATTCCAGTAGGTTATACTTACTGGAATTATCATCTAGAGCTAGAAACTGTCTTATTTCTTAATTTCTTCTATAGCCCATTGTTTATGAATGTATTGTTTCATTTCCTTGATTCGTACAATTTCTATGGTTTCTTTTGTTGTTCATTTCTACCTTCATTGTACTATGGTCTGAAAACATACATGATAGGATTTCAATTCCTTTACATTTACCTAAGGATAATTTATTGGCTAATATGTGGATTACTCTGGAGAAAGTACCATGTGCTGCTGAGAACAATGTATATTCTACTATTGATGAAACACTCTATAAATGCCTATTAGGTTCATTTGTTTAAAGGTTTTATTGAACTTGGATATTTCTTTGTTTATTTTTTTGTCTAATTGATCTGTTTATTTGTTTCAGTGGGGTATTGCGGTCATCCACTATAATTGTGGATATGTTTTTCTGATCTTTTATGTCTAGAAGTACTCATTTTATGAAGGTGAGTCCATTAGCTTTTGGTTAACACATGTTAATGATTGCTTCCACTTCCTATTGGGTTGCTCCCTTAAGCAACATGCAGTGACCTCCTTTGCCTGTTCTGATCCAGGGCTGGCTTGAAGTTTTCATGGTCTGATAAGAGGACAAGTACTGCTGCTTAGTTCTAGGTTCCTATATCATGGGCTTTTGTTTTCATACCTTTTTTAGTCTATGAGTTTCTTTTCAGATTAGATATGTTTCCCGTGTACTGCATAGTTTTATTCATTAATATTTAATAATTTCTTAGATATTTCTTTTATTTTCTCTTATTTGTTTTCATAATTGCTCAGTTTGTGCTTTTTTGTGATAAAGGAATTCATAAATTATGAGATCATCTTTGACTATCCTTTCATATGTACGAAAGAGTTAATAAAACTATTTGTAGTTACGGCCAGACCTGGTGCGAAGGTGATTCTCATTGTTATGGGTGAGCTGGTTAGGCAGTACTATCTTTGCAGAGACTTCTTTTTATATTACTGGTTAGTCTTTAATATATTTTAGCTAAGATTATAATTTGATATATGGATAACATCTTAGTTTTAATTGGGCTTCTTATTAATTTCAGAGTCCCCCTTTTTTTCCAAGGATCTCAATATACCTTCATTGTGACAGTTTTTTTTTAAATTATGCAGAAATGTAAAGAAACTTGATCCATGTTACACTACCCTCCTCTTGGCAATATTGGTGCATATGTGAAATTTTAAAATAATATGTTTTTGCCAACTTGAAACCTCAGCATTCCAGCTATACTCTAGAGTGTTTTATAAGTTTTAGAGATAATAAAACAAATAACTGGAAAACATTTTGGCTTGAATCAAACTCTGAAATTATCTGCCCTGCTGCCTATTGAGAAATGTATTCAAAGCATGGAAACTCTAGGTAAAGAGTAATAATACTTATACATGAAATGAATAAAAACACGAAACAACATTAATATTTAATCTCAATTTGTTTCAACTTATTGGTATTTGTATACAGTAAATTTAATTGCTTAGTGGAACAGATCATTTATTATAAATTTCTAAATTCTTTTTGCCTTCTAAATAGAAACTATTAATTTATCATTATTAATTTCTTAATTTTTTTAAATGTTGTGCTTTCCCCATTCTTTTAATATATTTTATTGGTAAATTTTAGATATACATAATGATCACATTTATTATAGGGACTTTTAGATTATACAATCTGAAAATTGTAGTTGTGTGATTTTTATGTGTCAGATATGGCTCTGAAGAATGAAATACCACCTGTGAAAATTATGAACTTTTCTTCTACATTCTTGGTAATTACATTTTATTAGAAAAAATAGCTTTAAACATACAAATAATTATGTAATGACATTTCAGGTAGTGATATTTTACTGCAGAAAACTGCCTTTTTTCTGACTTGTTCTATGTTTATCTTTACATCATTGTTATGTATTCTTGGTCATCCTTGATTGCACAGTGTAGTTCTTTACTCATTTTTTTCTACAAAGTTAATTGCTTTTCAAATTACTTTACGTTAATGTCATCATTTTTGTGTACTATTCACTTGTGCTATCAATTCTTGCTCATGTTAAGGGGCTTTTATTCCTCATATAGTTTGTAAAAGAAAAAAAAGTTCTGGGGTTAGTACCCATGGATTTACTCTTTGATGTGCCTTGTTTGCCATTATTATTTTAATGTTAAAAGTGAATGTATAGGTTTATTTTAGAGCAGAATATATTCATTGGGGGAAAGAAAGCTTCTGTCTGAGAGGGACAGAACGGGGACCTGAGTGGGTTACCCCTGCATGAATAGTTTTATATGCTGTTCCATGACTTTTGTTTTTGATTCTTTGAACATGAAAAAGCCTTGAAACTACTGTTCCGGATGTAGTAGCAGATGAAAATTTCATCTCACTGGATACAAACTTGGAGACCATGACACTTTCTGGTAAACTCAGATACTTTGACTATAACAAATAATCCTTTTTAAGTAATTTCACTGTTAGCACTTGTATGAATAACACAAACAGATGCAATCATATTTTAGAATGTGTAATTATCTTACCCAGTTAAGAGATTGATTTTTCAGGACCGACCTGATAGTTCAGTGGACTAAAGTGCCTTCTTAGGCAGAGCATAGTGGCGGGGTTTGATCCCATGGCGTGCCCAGCCCATGGGGTGTGATGAGATGGTGATTGAGACTGGGAATGGTGGTGCATGCCTGTCATCCCAGCACTTGGGAAGCTGAAAAGAGCAGAATCACTACTAGTCTGATCTATGCAGTGAGACCCTGCAGACCCTATCCTAAACACA
>NW_004524627.1:3074156-3075724 GCF_000260255.1 Octodon degus | reverse complement strand
TATAGGCTTTCCTTTTTTCTACTGATTTATTTATTCTTGTCAAGGTTGTTCACCTGAATATGCATTCCCATTAGTTTGAATTCTTTCTGAGTTATATCTACTAGTACACAGTTGGGAACAAGTGTTCCTCTGTGTGTGTGTGTGTGTGGGGGGTTATAGGAAGAGAAAATTTCTCGTGCTAAAGAGATTTATTTAACAAAAAAGAAGAGTTCGCGTAAGATTTTTGTCTTACATATAATCACAAGGATAAGTTGTGGTGATGTATTTATTATATAGCATAATCAAAGTGCTGTCGTTTTGATAAGTTATTACTGCACTATATCTTAAAAGCCCCATAACTTTGACATACTGCGCTAATACATTTCTAAACAAAAGAAGTTTGAACATTTTTTAAAATAATGCTAGTCTGTTGTTTAAGGAATAAGTTAAAAGATAAAGAATGTACACTTATTTAGAAAACTCATCAAAATATGTTTTTTTACTATTGTGTGTGACCAATGCTTAATTTGAAATCTCTAATGAAGCAAAAATTATTCATTATCTTGTAAGATTTTGTATTTTATTCTGTTTTTTATAATAAAAAACAGAAAAGCCTTTTAAAATTACGTATTTGACAGTTTATGAAATATACATTCTGATTTTGCCTTCTTTCAGAAAAATTTGTTTTTTTCCTCCAAAACATATGTAAAAATCTTACACAGTAATCTTTTTGTAGAGTTAGTATGAAAAAATATAATTATGTCATATATAATGAATGATTTTGTGACTACATTTCATTTATCATCTCCAGTGTAGCACTATAGGAATATATAATTTCACATTCTTTACTAAGCTTTTACAATGTAATGTCACTAGTAGATGAAAAATTCTATATTTAGATGGATGTTGGATTCCAAAACTTTTATCTATTGTTTTATTTTTTGTTTCCTGACTTTCAGGGGCATTATGTGTTGATTTTTTTTACATATGATGTAACTGTTACAGCTAACTTAGAATATATCATTTCAGATATTGTCACTAAATAATAGAATCATAGAGTAATGCAAATCTTTTGCTTTTGATTTTCTGGTAATCTAGAAAGTACATACAATATATGTTAATACTCCCATAACTTTTGTGGTTTTGAGATTAATAGTAGAAAAATACATTTATTGAGCTATTTGGTTCATGTACAACTATAACATTACTTTATTTTAATATGATCTCATATAGTAATGACATTTGTCTTTTGCCTAATTGTGTATCAGCAAAATTAAACTCATATAGATAGTAAACATTAAGTTAGTATCCAAACCAAGGAGGTATAATTTTATAGCCCTCATGACCTTGAATTTTTGTATCTACTAAAAGTTTAAATGATAAGATTCATCTATTGACTCTCTTAATCACCTGTATTCATCCTTTATAGTTATCCTTTATGTTATCATTTAAAATATTGGCTAAGTATATACTACTTTTCAAATACTGTGTCTAGGGCTTTGTGTACAGGGCAAACCTCACAGATAATATTCTTGTTTTAAACCAATGTTCTTTTTTTTTTTTCTTTTCAAAGTTTTATTGATAAACAT
>NW_004524627.1:3072258-3073355 GCF_000260255.1 Octodon degus | reverse complement strand
CCTTCACTGTTCATAGTTCCTATATACATGTTTGTCAATAGTCTTTTTGCTTTCTCGTACAAAGGATTATACTGTCTCTATTTCTCTGCACCATATTAATTCAGATAATCTTTAGTAAAATGCACTAAAAAAATCACCTTTGGAATGTCATTGGCTTAACCAAAGAATTATTCCTTGATTTGGTTTGTGTCTAACTTACACTTACAAGCCAGAAACTTGGTGATGATATGTTTTATTCTGTAACTTAGGGATCTGAGATCATTTCCAACTTTTGTTGAAACATTGGAATGATGGGGCCAGGGAGATGGCTTAGTGGAATAAGTGCTTCCCTGGCAAGTGCAAGGGCCTGAGTTCAATCCCCGGTTCCGAAAAAAAAAAAAAAAAAAAGAAAGAAAGAAAGAAAGAAAGAAAGGAAAAGAAAAAAGAAAGAAACATTAGGATGGGAGTGTTTGCCACATGATGTTGTCCTACTAATAATTTTAAGCAGTATGGGCTTTTTGAATATGTAGCCTTATCTGCATGTCCTCTATCATCCATCTCATCAATCTATCTCCTTTCCTCCCCCATCTCTCTTCCTGTTTCTTGGAGCTTGCTCCAGGGATGCAACTAGACACTGTACTGGTAAGTGAAATAAATCAGAACCATATGTGCAAACATTGTGTTGTCTTACTATTGTGAGAACCTGAAAGAGTAAATAAAATTTGAAAGGTACAATAGCTACTGTGAAAGGGAAAGAAACTTTTCAATGGGAAGGAAAGACTGGGATGAGGAAAAGAACAAAAGAAAGAAGGCAAAAAATATATTTTATGCAGGGTAGTTTGCATAATTGTACTGCCAATTTCTTCTGTTTTTTGGGTTTTTTTTTGGTGTGGGGGAAGGGTCTACATGGTGTTCAGGGTCTCATTACTAGATCGAATCCCTGGCTCCTGTGCCTTCTTGCAGGCATTTTAATTTGCTGAGCTATTTAGCCGACCCTTCTGCTGGTCTTTTGAAGGGGGCATTTAATTCTTCTTCTTCTTCTTCTTCTTCTTCTTCTTCTTCTTCTTCTTCTTCTTCTTCTTCTTCTTCTTCTTCTTCTTCTTCTTCTTCTTCTTCTT
>NW_004524627.1:3071375-3072150 GCF_000260255.1 Octodon degus | reverse complement strand
CCTTCTCCTTCTCCTTCTCCTTCTCCTTCTCCTTCTTTCTGCTTCTGCTTCTGCTTGTTTCACTTTTTAATTTCTTATACCTTTCTACTGGTGTTGGTTTTTTTCAATTTTTTATTAACCAATATTGCAGGTTTATATCTGGTAACCAGAACAACTACTTTGAAGATAACATCATGCAATGGAGCAACCATTGTTGAATTCCTATTACTTTGTTTAATGAAATTTTGTACTATTTCTAATGCTTTTTTTCTGTTTTGTGGATTTTTGTTTCTTTTTCTTTTTCTTTTCTTTTTTTTTTTTTTTTTTTTTTTTTGCAGAACCGGGGATTGAACTCCGGCCCTTGCACTTGCCAGGGAAGCGCATATTCCACTGAGCCATCTCCCTGGCCTCTGTTTTGTGTTTTTTTGAACTTAAAAAAAAATTCATATTTTATAAAATGCTACATTTACTTAATCCTCCAGTAGGTCATTTCCATATACTTGCCATTATAAGAATGCTGCACTGAATTGTATTTGTGAATAAGTATAAATACCCAATAGGAACTTATTCCTAGAACTTGAACTCTCTAGAAACTTAACTTCTGAGTTAAATTGCAAGTATATTTAAAATTTTGAAAGATACATTTTTTTATTGTTTCTTTCTTTTTTTTTTTGGTACCAGGAATTGAATTCAGGAACTTGCAGTTACCAGGTGGACACTGTACTGCTGAGCTATATCTGGCCCTTTCTCTTCTCTTCTTGTCTCCTCTCTCCTCTCTCCTCTCTCCTCTCTCCTC
>NW_004524627.1:3065210-3071111 GCF_000260255.1 Octodon degus | reverse complement strand
TCTCTTCTCTTCTCTTCTCTTCTCTTTTCTCTTCTTTCTCTCTTTCTTTTCTATTCTTTTCTTCTTTCTTTCTTTCTTTCTTTCTTTCTTTCTTTCTTTCTTTCTTTCTTTCTTTCTTTCTCTCATATTGGGAACGGAACTCAAGACCTTGCACTTGCCAGGCAGGCACTAATGCCACTAAGCCAGATCCTGGCCCCGGAAGGTATATTTTTAATAGCCAGTAATACTTCTTTAAATATGTATTATATTTGTCTTCAGAATACTTGTTTCTAGCTTTTCATTATGAGTGTGATTTAAACTGTTTTGATATTTAATTTAGAAAAATCCATTTGAGTTACTTGGTGCACAGGTACTATTAACTATTGTACCTTCAAACAAAGTGTCATATGTTTGTCATGCTTCACAGATCAACGTTCAATTTACTTTTCATATAAATATCATCTCTTTTTTTGTTTGTATTATTTATTGCTTCTCTTTCTATTTTTCCTGTTTGCAACTAATTTTGTTTACTTTGTGTATAAAATATTATTAGGTTTTGTTTTGGGATGCAATTCAAGTTTTGTTATCTTTATTAGGCAAATATAGTCAGCTTATAATAATTACCAATTTAGTCTTTTTTATCATTTATTTGTGTTGCTTTTTCTCTTTAATAGCTATGTGATTTATTTAAATTGGTTTGTTTTGCATTTCTTGCTTTTGATAATTAGGAAGAATTGTAATTTTTTAGTTTATTTTTTTGCTATCACTTCATATGCTTAAACTTCTATATCTTTATGTAATAGTTATTAATTTTCATCCATGTCTATTGATTAAATTAGCATAATTTACCTTTTTAAAGCTGAATTATCATTTATAAATAAAATACTTTAATACCCTACATACAAAATCAGGGAAAACCCAGATTCCCAACACTATCTTTTACTTTTTGCTAATTCACTTTCAATTTTTCTTCATCTAAATTTCTAGCCTGTCAAAGTTCATAAAAAAATGTATTCTCTTATCAACCCATGTTGTACTTGCTTCATCATCATATAAGTTAAGAAGATTGAAAGTTGTCTTGAAGTTATCTTGCTGTATATTTTCTCCTTGGTTGTTAATCTTTCACAGTCTAAAGAAGATATCATAAAAACGGGCTCATAGGGATATTTCCAAAGTGTTCTTTAGAAGCTCAGCCTAGACATTTAAAAAATTATTATTATTAACTTTTGTTAGTGCATGTTTGCTGTACATAATGATTATATTCATTATAGGAAGTTGGGGGATGTATACATCACATTTCAATTATTCTGTTCCCCCTGAGTATATTCCCTTTCTTTCACCAGGACAAGATTCATTTATTTGCCTTATAACATCATATTGTTGATATATATTATCATATATGCAGATTAAAACCAGAAAAATAGGCCAATGAACAAATAAAATGTGTAAGACAATTGTAGATCAAGGTACACTTTTAGGTACATTGTGTCAACCAGATTACCATATTTTTTTTCTATGTCTTTCCTATTACCTGTCAAAAATGTGTATGTATGAAATGGGGCATATTTAAGCTCACGTATGTGAGTTACTTAACCTTAATGCTCTCAAGATGTTGCCAGCCCATCTGTTTCTGATTTTTTGTCCAAGCTTGGGATTTCTAAGATTAAGAGTGAAATACTACTGATTATGTCAGGATGTGTTTCAGCCTGACTAGGGCTCAACCAGATAAAGATGTGAAGATATTCCACTAGACTGATGATGTTCATCTTTAATATCCAGATCATAATGTTTTACCCTGACAAATGTTTAATTTTGCTTTTTAAAAATGTTGAATTACAATTTTATTTTATGTTGGATATCACTTTATGTTCACCATTGTTTCTCAAAGTTTATGAAACCTGTTCATCTATGTCAGTTTTATGATTGCTGACTTTATTATTTTTATACTATTTCTCTTACACTTTAAAATCATGTTTTCTGATCTATTTATGCAAGCTCTTCACACAATTTTTTTAAACTTTTCTTAACTCTGATAGCTCTTATTTCTTCTCCACTTCTCTTTTCATAATGCTTTTTTCCTGTGTTATGCTCTGGATTAACTTAGGTGATTATTTTTTAACTTATAAAAAGAAAGAAGGGCCAGCCAGATAGCTCAGCAGACTAAAGTGCCTACTTAGCAAGCACAGGGACCAGGGTGCTTGCTAAGTAGGCACTTTAAAATGAACCTCTATTTGTATTTCTCAGTAACATTTGTAATCTAGTCTACAATATTTTGTGACAAATCATTTCTCTTTTGTTATCTTTCCACATTTGTCTCTCTTTTAATTTTGTCAATATTGTCAACTCACCTCTTTCTTTTTAAAATCATCTTTCTGAAACAAAATTAATGTACAAAAATAAGTGTATAGTGTGTTCATTTAATGGGTTTTGCCATACACAAATAACTATTGTACCATAACTTTAATCCTGGCAGTAGATTTATATACTTAATAACTTTCTTTTTATGTATTTAATACAGGGTTTACAGGGTCTTATTGCACAAATTGGACTCATAGTGATCCTCCTGTTTTTAGCCTCCAAAACACTGGGATTACAGGTGCGTGCCACCTTGCCCAGTTTCAGTGGTCATCTAAGTGTGTCCCAGGGTAGGGGGTGGGACTCGCAGGGTATGCTCAGGATCAAACCCTGGTCCCTGTGCTTGCTAAGTAGGCACTTTAGTCTGCTGAGCTATCTGGCTGGCCCTTCTTTCTTTTTATAAGTTAAAAAAAAAATGCAAAGCAAAAATCATTGAACATGATGCAGAATTTCAAAACAAGATGATAGGAAATCAACAATAGTTTTTATATTGTATAATGTTATCTTCATGGTAGTTATTCAAATTACCACATGTAGGTATGAAAAATTGATAAAAATTAAGCATTATCTATTTCTGTGATTAAACTAAGAGGAATTAGCAGTACCATTATCTTAGTTATCTTGCATGTTTATACCCATTTCCCTTTTTGTCATCCCAGTTGTTCTTGTGCACTGTTTTAGTGTGGCAAGAACACATCAGGTCCACACTGAAAATATATTGAAAAGGCATAATACTATATGGTTACTATATGCACAATATTATAGAGCAGATTTCTAGAATTTCTTCATGTATCATAAAGAAATTGATTTTACTGTGTGTATATATCCACTTACATGTCAATGAATGCTTGCATGGTTTTTATATCTTGGCTATTATAAATAATTGCATAATAAATTATAATGCAGATATAACTTCAAAATGCTGATTTCAATACTTTCAAATATAACCAGAAATGGGATTGCTGTATCGTAAGTTCTTAATGCTAGTCATATTTTTGGGCTTTTGATGGCCTCCATATTGTCTACTGTATTACAGCTTTTGTTTACAGATCACATAATTATAGAGTTCAAAAACTATAAATGCACACATGCACACACACACACAAAGTGAGAGAGAGAGAGAAAGAGACATAAATAAAAACAGAGACTGCTAAGACTAATAAATACTAAAATAAAATTACATGACTAATGAATAAATTCAGAAATTTGCTTATTTGTTGACTTTGTATGATACAAAGTCAACATTTTAAAAAATGCAGTGATTTCTAAATACTAACAATGAATCATCTAAAAAGAAAATTAAGAAACTCACATTTACAATAGCATCAGAAAGAATGAAATATTTGTTTATAAACTTTATCAAGAGAATAGAAGATTTGGAAAGTGAAACTACATATTGTTGATTAAATACATTAATGCAACTATAAGTAGATAACCATTCTGTGAGCATATATTGAAAAACAATATTTTTGAAATGTCCAAAATAAGACATAGATTCAACATTATTTATACAAAATATTCAGTCACATTTTTTTTACAGAAATAAAAAATTAATTTGGAAGTACAAATGAGCCAGAATAGTCAGGGCAATTTTTGAGAAAGAATTCAGATAAAGGTATGATGTGTCCTGTTTTCAAAATATATAACAAAATGATAGCAATTAAAACACTTACTCTGGCATAAAGGCAAATCTATAGATCAGTGAAGCAACATCAAGATTCAAAACATAGACTTCTTGGTCAACTGGCCATCAGCAAAGAGTCCAAAAATACACAATGGGAAACAAATGATAATGAGAAAACTGTGTATGTATAAATAAAGTATAAAACCAGATCCTTAATAAACTCATAAGTAAACTCAAAATGGCTTAGAGGCTTAAATATAAGACTTGAAACTGAAAATCTTAGAGAAAACTTAGGCCTTAAAACATTCCAGAGTGAGACCTAATGAATGAACAGCAGATATAACAGGAAAAGTGTTATATTGGACACTATATACTGTAAGACATAAACCTTGACAGTAACAGATTAGTTTATAAGAAAAAAAAAAAGTGGTCCGGGAGATGGCTCAGTGGAATAAGCACTTCCCTGGCAAGCACAAGGGCCTGAGTTCAATCCCCGGGTCCAGAAAAAAAAAAAAAAAAAACTTCAAGTGAAAGTAAGAGGAGAATTGGGTCATAATGATAAAAGTATTAATTTACCAGGCATTAATTGCAATTCTATACCTCATGCACCCTCATTTTTGTTTATGAAGAGAAATTCTCCATTGTATATAAATATTATATTTACTTTATCCATTCACCTGTTGATGGGCATATTGGCTGTTTCCAAGATTTAGCTAGAGTATGCATGTATTACTAACTCTGAAATACACCTATAAAAGAAACAGCTGAGTCAAATGGAACCTCTATTTCACTTTTTTGAGGACTCTTCATAGTGCTGTCCATTAATTGCATCAACTCTTACTGCCACCAACAGTGGAGAAGGGTCTATTTTTCCCCTAGAGCCTCACCAGCACTTGTTATTTGTTGATTTTTTTGATGATAACTATTCCTTCTGTATAAGATGAATCTTGCTGTTGTTTTCATTTGCATTTCTCCAGTGGTATTTCTTGAGCACTTTTTCATGTATATATTTGGTAATTGTACTTTGTCCTCCGAGAAGTGTTTACTCATTTAAGATGCCCATTTTTTCAATTAGGTCTTTTAATTAGGTTCTTTATGTAGTACAGATATGTCTTCTATCTGAGGAGTAGCTAACAGAAATTTGTCCTATTTTGTAGGTTCTATTCACTACGTCAGTGGTTTCCTTTTTAATTTGATATTATACCATTTTTTGATGTTTTGTAGTATAAAGTGATTTAAAGAAAAAGAAGAAATATGGAAATAGAGCTTTTATAAATGGGGAGGGAAATAAGGGTTCAGGGAAGGAGAGGAGAAGTGAACAAAAATATTATGTGTACCTACAAATCCCCCATGATGAATGCAACCATTATGTACATCAAACTTTTATTAATAAAAAATCAAAATTTTAAAATAATTTATTCTGTCCTTTATAGAACAAAGAACAAAACAGCATGAGTATTATTGAACAATTTTATTTATTTATATGAATGGTATTTTAACTTAGTCTGTTCTGCCCAATGACAATATCTATGTCAACCTTCTTTTGTTTATGTATAACCTGTATCATTATTGACTATACATTTGATTTCAGTGTCTCTATATTTCCATATTTTATATTTCCATCCAATACATTTTTTCAGATCTGATCTTGCAATATCTTTGTCTTAATTAGGAAAGTTATTCCATTCATTTGTATCATTATACGTATTGGTTGTGTATTCATAAATTTAATTTTTGATAGTTGTCCCCATCCTGCTTCATTTTTTCCAAATATGCTACCTTTGAAATTGGTTTATTTTTATTTTTTTATAATTTTTTTTTTGGAACCAGGGATTGCGCTCAAACCCTTGCATTTGCCAGGCAAGCGCTTATTCTACTGAGCTATCTCTGCTCCCCTGCCCCCTTTATTTTTTTATAATTTTAAATTTATAATGCTTTCTTTT
>NW_004524627.1:3031936-3064769 GCF_000260255.1 Octodon degus | reverse complement strand
AAAACCAATTAGTAGGACAGTTTCAATAATTAATACATTGCATATTGTTGTCTTCATAGTGGTTATTCATAGTATAAGATGCAGACATGATATCCTGTCCAAACACAATTAGTACAAATCTTTCTTCTCATTGGATTAAGAGAAAGTAGCTGCATATGTATCCTATTTTGGATAGATAGATAGATAGATAGATAGATAGATAGATAGATAGATATTTCACTGCAAAATGGTCCTTCATTTATATCCCCTTTTTTGTTTAGTTTTGTCAGAGATGGGTATTCCATTGCCATTTAAATATTGTAGGGCTGTGGGAAGCCAGCTTCAACAGCTTGACTCAGTCAGGTCTTAAACTCAGACACCTTGGCTTTCCATAAGTATCTGCATCTGAAGTATAAATTTACCTAAGTATTCAATTCCCCTGCATCAAATCAACTTCAGAGTTTCTGTATCCACCTGTTTGTTTGGAACATTATTTTCTTCTAATTTTAGTTCATTAGTCTTTACTATATGTTCAATTTTTAATTTTTTCTTAAAAGTATACATTTTAATTAGCAAATTTAGGTATTTACAAAAAGTGGAAATAAAGTTTCATTCAATAATGACTATTTCCCTTAGTGGAATTCTGCTTCGCAAAGGGATGTTTGGTGCCTATGTAATCTTTCCTTATGAGGTCCACTGAGCATTTTAAAATAATAATAAAATCTATGGTTTCCTCATATATAGATACTTGCTTCCATTATGTAGGAGTGCCCAGCTTGGCTGTTGCGTGGCAGCCCACACTGAGTGTCAGCTCTCCTGCACAGTCCTTTCCGAGCAGTTTTGTCCACAACAATCCTTCCCTCTGTCCTTCTCTCCCCTCTTACAGTCTAAGGATGCTTCTAAAATGCTCCTACCCATGCCAGCCCCAACCCCGCAGCGTGCTAGGACTGCAATTGAGACTGGGCATGGTAACACCTGCAATCCCAGCTCTTGGAAGGCTGTAAAAAGGCGGATCACTAGGAGTCCAAGCTAGTAGTGAGACTCTGAATACCCTGTAGATCCTTCCCTAAAATACAAAATAAATAAATTAAAAAAATAAAATGCTCCTAAATACAGTTATTAGCATAGGAGCAAGGTCCTCTTACAGCAGAAAAATGTGCAGTATAAAGACATCCAATATCTCTTCAATAGCACTTTCTGCACTATAATATGGTTATGATGTAAGCAGAGGGAACATTTTTTTCTATTGTTTGCACTTGATGCTCTAATTTATGGTGACCTTTAGTAACCATAGAGATCATATATTTCTGTAGTCAAGATGAAAGGAATGAACAATTGAAAGTCACCAGAAAGGCTCATTAATATGAATAAAACTCCAAATCAATTATGGTATTTAGGTTAAAAAACTCATTTTAAATTTCCTATGAATTTATATCCTACTCAATTATATTGGTTTTAATGTAGTTCACAGTTGGAAGTGAAAATATCAATTTATTTTGGAGTTTGTTTATGTCATTCTTGAAGAAAGACACCACTTGTAGATTTATTGTTTTGGCAGTTCTTTTTGTCATAATAATTTCACAGAGTCACTTTATACTGTTGTCTGTGAATGATTTATCTTAAACTGAAATAATAGGTTATAGTTTGATGAAAGAACACATTTTTTCTCAGTTTCCACTGTACTTCAAGAGAAAATTATATTATCTCTTTTTATAAGGAACTTACAATGTTTGAGGTTAAACATAATGATATAATAGAAATATATCAATTGAAACTATAAGATTTTTAATTAAAAGTGTCTTACTGAATTTTCACAATACAACATTTTAATCCAAATATCCTCCAAAATTTTGCTATTGATTCCCTAAAGAAATAGGCATTTAGATTGATTAGTAAGATGCTTACAAAAGGTATAATATATGTGGTTAATTTGTTTAGTAACATATAATGCTAATATGATCCAAGAACTTTTAACTTTCTTAAGAAATGAATCCGTTAGCTATAATTGTATCACTAAAGTGAAGCCATAAGTTTTGCATTGAGAATTATAAAACTGTTCAAAGTTTAATTTAAATATAAGATGAAAAATCACCTAGTCACGTTTCTTGAATTTAAGGGAAATTGAGTCCCACTCCTTTAACAAATAATAAAATCAATGATTTTATATAAAGGTGTAAGAATTTACCATTATGCATTCATTTGCTTCATCAGTGGAAATAGTAACATGCTGTTTACATTTTTAAGGTTTTTTAAAGAAATGCTACAAATTTAAAAATTAAAAAGCCACAACTTTCCTTTGGCAGTAAATTCTTTCTGTTACATATGCAGTACTTCTTTATTTTGTATTTAAACTTTATGTAGCAGATCAAGCATGGCGAGTTGAACAGAGAATTTTTATGTGCTTAAATTAAAATTTCTTCCCTTATATTTCAGATTATACATGTTTTTCAGATAAAATATCTCAGTTTTGATTCCATGGGTCTTGTGCATGATTTTTCTGATTATGTGTGCAATATTTGTAAGCAGAAGTAAAATGAAGGCTCTTCTGTCACATAACTCACATTCTTCGGATCCTACGACAATTCTTTTTCTATTTCTCCAAAGAATTAGTTATTATTCTTCATTTTTAATGCTTCAGTCATGCTTGACTCTATATGCATATGTACTAATTTTTTTTACAAGAAATCATGAAAACTATGCAACAGAAGTTCCTCAGTTTCTTTAAAAACAACTTTTAACAATACTGCTAATGACCTTGTCATTCTATGACAACATCTAAACTGAATTTAACATTTATAGATCTATTAATTTTTTTATTTCTCCTTAAGACAGTTTTAGTAAGTTGTATTTTTCCTAGAAAGGATACACACCATTTCCTGATGTCTTTGGGTTTCTTTACACAGTTAAAGCTATTTATTAGCCAGTAGCACTACTATTTCTATAATGTTAATGTCTTTTCTCTAAGCTTGTTTGAGTACATGTTCTTGTTTTGAAGATCAGTAGTTTCCAGCACATCAAAGTGGCGTTTGATTATCATTTAAAGGAAATATTGTGCTTTAACATGAAGATACATTCTTGTTACTAACTCCTCAAATAGTAATTTTCTGTCATGCTTTTTGATTCTGTTTAGAATTTCTGGTATTTATTGGTAAGAATTTATCATGCTTTCTTTCAAGTATTTCTAATGAATTTGACATCTTTGAGATTTTTATTAATTTAATTGCTTCTATGAAAATGTCTGAAAATTGAGTTCTGCCATTTATTTATTTATTCTTTATTTTATTTTTTGTTTTGTTTTTGATACAGGGTCTCACTACACAGTTCAAACTCATCGTTATTCTCCTGTCTGAGCATCCGCAGTGCTGGGAGCAAGGGCATGTGCCACCACACTTGGTTCTGAGGCTGAGAAGGCATGTGGTACTGGGCATCAAACTCAGGACCTTGCGCATGCCAGGCAGGTGGCTAGACCACTGGGCTATCCCTCATTCTGAACTTTGCCATTTTAGTACATGAGTTAGTTCTTTGGTTTTCCTTGTAACTTTTATAATAATTTGTTGTGTAGTTCTCTTTAAAAGTTACTTGAATTTGTTTGGTTGATTTTGTACATCATTTAAAACATTCCATTAACTAAAATTCCCAAATGTGTAATTTTATTGTTAGTTCAGCGGACTTTCTGGTGCTTTGTTTCCTCCTATTATTTCTCAGCATCTATTACATTTAAGATTTTTTTCAGGAGCTTTATACATTTGTGAATGCTTTCAATGATAGTATCGATCTTTTACTTCTGTTACAAGGAACTAATTTGTGGTGGGAGGGTTCTCAGTGAATCCGTGGCCTTCACACAAACAGCATTCAGTTCTGGGAACTCATTGTTCCCCCATTCAGGATGTGTCAAGTCAAACCAGCTTCCTTAATGCAGCCTAGGTTGGTGGAATCTTTTTCGTAAGGTTGTTTTCTGCTGAAGCAAATTTTCAAGGGTGCTGGCCATATCCCAGAATCTCAGCTATGCCTCTCACTTCCCAGAGAACTTGGTTTACTGAAAATCTTGTCCTGATTTTCAGTTTCCTCTTGACATTTGAGCCAAATGGCTTCACTTACCTTCTGGAGTTGGGTTACACACTTTAAACAGTTAATTATATTTGTCATATTGAAGTATTTTAATGGAAGCATTTTCAGAAAACCTATTTCACTATTTTGATATATCTTAAGTACATGATGTTTTGTTCACTTGAGAGAGTAATCACTATTATTTGGTCACTTTAAGGAATTTTTTTTCAAGATGTAGAAGAATACAAAATTTTTTCTTCTGATTCACAAAAGGTTAAACAGAAATTATCACTTCATGTACTAATCCACATAACTCAAAATAAAAGCATCTTGAACAGAAGTAGGATGAAAATAATATTGAAATGATATAATTGTATAAATTCATTCATTAATGCATCAAATTTCAAGCTGGGGACTTAGCTCAGTGGCACAAGTGCTTGCCTGGCAAGTGCAAGGTTCTGAGTTTGAATCTTGGTACCAAAGAAAAAAAAATAGAACAGATTTCTGCCAGATAAATTATGCAAAATTTTAAAGTTATTTTCAAGCTCCTCTTCATCAACTGAATGTAAAACTTATCATGTGTATTTGAATAATTGCATACCTGGAATGTCACATAGTAGTTATAATAAATTATTATTTTTCATTTGAGGGTTAACATCAAACTAATTTAAAACATTACATGAATTAATAAAATAGACACAAAGCAGAAAAATAAAAACAACTTGATATTTATTTGAAATATATATTTTTATTGTTACATTTTGGATATGTATAATGATCACATTCTTCATAGAGAATACGTATGTTTATGTATTGCAACCTGGTTCCTTTTTTTCCCACTCCCCTACCCTGCCTTTAACCCCTTCTTCCCCTCCTATGTACAAAAGCTTTGTTTCCACTTTTCCTTCTTCTTCTTCTTTTTTTTTTTTTTCTATTGTAAGGAAGGGTCTATAGGGTGTTCATGGTCTCACTATTAGATTGGATCCATAATGATCTGCCTATTTACAGCCTCCCAAGAGCTGGAATTATAGGCACGTGCCTCCACACCCAGTCCCAATTGCCCTGTCAGTGTGCCCCAGGGCGAGCCAGCATGGCTTGTGGTGCCAGGGATAGAAGCTGGTCCCCTGCGCTCTGCCTAAGCAGGCTCTTTAGTCCACTGAGCTATCTGGCCGGACTCCTGATTTATCTTTGTCTTAACCCTTTATTACAATGTCTGTTTCTCAAAAGCGACCACCATTTTAAATCATTGGTTCATCTGACCCAAAACACAATAAACTACATCTCTCTCAAAATAAACTTTGATTGAAATTAACTAAACAGACCAGTTACTAACACTATTTGTTCCACAGACTGAGCATGTGAAACTTCTTAGCAAGTCATGGTGTTTGTAATTCCAAGGCAGACAAAGACAGAAGTGTTGCTTGACTTCAGGGCCGATGTGGGTTACACAGTGAATTCAAATGTGGACCTTGTCTAAAAAACAGGAAAACAGCAATAAGAATAACAACAATAATGTGAAACATCTTGGGCAATTAATAGAAAAAATATTTCACTGTTTAAAAAAGTTCTCAGCTTGCCACATCTTCAATGTGATCACAAGTGCAAAATACTAGAACTTTCTTTTTAGAATATGCAGACTTAATTTATAAAAGTACTAAGGGCAGGCACATGAGTATGTGTCAATTACTATTTTTTTTGTTTTGTATATTTTGGGATTTTTGTTTGCATTTAGAGGATTATCTAAAGAAATGGATACTGTTCAAGAACATAATTAAGTGAAATTGGATACACAAGCTCAAATATTAACATGGTTTTCCTTATATAAGAAACTCAAATTGTAAGTAGAGAGTGACATAAATAATAAGTACAGAGATAAATCTTTTTCAAGTGGGAAGGAAATCAGGAGACAGAGGGAAGGGAGAGAAAGGGAATGAATAAAAGAATTAAGATGTGTTATAGGCATGCACCAATTTTGTACAAGGAAAGCAAACATTATGTACTGCAAATATGCAAACTAATGAAAGCAAATAAATAAACAATATTGTACAATCATCATTTTCTCCTTGAAAATTTCCTACACAATTTGGGATGGTATTTGACAAATTTCACCATATTCTTTTGAGCATTGAAGGAGTTTGAGAGTTTTCTATGCATGTGCTTCATCCTTTTCCTGGCTCCCTATTCAGGGCAGTGCAGTCTGAGACAAGGCAGCATTTGGGAAGAGCAATTACTGTACATTGCGCTTGCACCACCTCAGACTTACCTCAAGGGCAAAGTAACCCTGGCATACAGAACACAAAATGATCAAATCTGTGACTAGTTAAGGCAATCACATGTTATGCAGTGATTTTTTCAACCTACATTTTCAAGGGAAGCTTGACCCTGGAATAAACATGCTCTTTAGACCTTTCCAAGAGCACAAGTAATCTGTAATTTACTAAACTACGAATAAAGTGACTTCCTGTTATTTTCAAGAGTATGTCACCTGTCTTCAGACTGAACAATTACTGTGTAAGATTATTCATGGCTTAAGGTCAGTCAAATGCTTTCAATAATTCAGGTAGATAATGGATCTTTCTTAGCATGGTGAAAACATTACAGCCTTCCAAACCTTTAAGAAAATCATTATAATTAAACTGAATAGAAATTGAGAATTTATATGCTTATGCAGAGTCGTGACTCAGCAGACATGCCTGCCTACTAGCAGAGGTTAGTTGTAGTTGGGGACCTTCCACAGAAATGTGGCTACCAGTAAAAAATGCAGTTCAGATCTTGTTTGAGAGTAATCTGTTTGGGAGCCTTTCCTATGAATTTCCATTAGTTGTGCCATGAAGGCAATGAAATTAAATCTCTTTTCTCCATTTTAGGTTTTTATATCATTTGATTTTGTTTTAGGATATAAATAATAGAAAAGCACATTTTCTTCTCTTCATGCTTACAAAACTAATAATTTTTGAGGATTGACTACTTTAATATTCTTCCATGCTACATCCAACTCTCACATTTTTGGAGGACATAGTCTGTAATTTACTTATCTAAATGATAAAACTGAAACAGGGAGGCTACATAAACTATTCATTACCAGAGAGCCAGGATCTGCCCCTACCTGGTCTGAGAAGTTATTTCTAGGACCACCAAAGCAGAGAAAAGAGAAGTTACATTCATTATTTTAAAGACTCACCTCAGAGGGCTGGCCAAATATCTCAGTGGGTTAAATCACCCTCAAGCTGGCTCAGTGGCCAGGGGTTCCATCCCTGGGCCTGCCATTCTGGCCCTCCCCCTGGGGTGTGCTGAGAAGGCAATTAATACTGGGTGTGATGGTGTGAGCCTGTAATCCCAGCTCTTGGGAGGATGTAAACAGGAGAATCGCTACAAGTCCGATCTAGTAGTGAGACCCTGAACACCAACACTTCTCTAAAATACAGAAAAAAAAGACTCACCTTAGAAACTACTTTTATGTGTGTGTGCTTTTTAAAATTGTATTGGTACATTAGATATTTATAATGATTACATTTATCATACGGAATTTGTACCTAAACAGGTTATACGTTGCTTCTTTTTTTTTTTTTTTTTTCTCATTCCCTCCCCTTCCTTCCAATTCTGTCCCATTAGCTACAGTTGCTGATGTGGGCACAAGAAGCTGGAAAGTTCACATATGCTTTATCTTTGTAGGCCACACTCACCTGCAATTTCTAACTACAATCCAACCAATGACAAATTTATATCATATTGTTTAAATTAATTATCTTTATTCTTATGAATGTTTTTTATGACCTTATCAGTGGAATCTCATTGATATTGTTCTTTAAAATTGAACTCAGAAGATGTCTTCTGCCTTGGATTAATGAGGACTCACTTCTACTTATGAAGTAGGAAGACACAAATTAATCTATTGACATAAAGCAAAATGAATCTTATATTTGCAAAAACAAATGAAACATTGCAGTCACTTTCTATTTTATACTGGTAAATTGAAAACTTTCCTAACCAATTTGAAATTTCAGGATTTGAGGTAATAGAGTAGAGGGGATTTTGGAAAAAGAGAAACAAGATTTTAATTTTTATCTTCTCACATATTAGCTATAAAACATTGGTAATTATATATCTTGTCTGTGAAGCATGTCTAATAATATATGCTTAAAGTAACTTTAAAAGTGTTAAACACTGTGAGTGTATATACAAATAAATGAGTGCAAATGTGTTTGCACACATAAATTATAGATAGCATATAGATTTTTCAAAAGCTACTTACTCATTATATTATGTATTTTATGTTGTTACAGACTTTTATGAGAGAGTGTATATAGTAAGCATTACTTTCATATAGAAAATGTACACCTACATTAATATTCTTGATTTGCTGCATCATATTATGATGATTTTTAGTACATATATATTGTTTTAAAATATATGAGGTTTAGAAAGGGACAAAACTGCACATTTTTCAGAGGTGGCAAGTGTTTTACATTAAAAATTGAAGAAAATTAGGAATGAATTATTTAAATTAATAAAGATTGTTGTGAGGGATGAATTTTTATTCACCTAGCAAATAGTTATTAAACATATGCATCTGCTTGGGATACATCAATGAATACAATAAATAACCACATCCTGTTATAACCTGTATTTTTTTTATTTTTAATGTAATTTTATTTTATTTTGAAGAGAAAAACAATAAAAACAAATAGAAAAATTGACAGAATCAGGGAAACATATAACAATACATATGTTACAGATTTTCAAAACAGGAATAATTAACAATGGTTGTTATAGAAGGTTGGGGTCCTCACTTTGGTTTTTTGTTTGTTTGTTTGTTTTGTTTTGGTGGAACTGGGGATTGAACCCAGGCCCTGTGCTTGCCAGGGAAGCGCTTATTCCCCTGAGCCATCTCCCCAGCCCCTATAACCTGTATTTTAGCCAGAAACGTATAGAGAAAAGAAATAATGAGCAGAAAAATAACTGATTAATGCATTAGAATGGGAAGAGTAAGGCAAAGATAGCAGGTTCCAATATGGGGGGATGAGTGGCATTCTATTTTAAATATAGTCCTTCCAGTATCTGTTGATGAGAAAGTTTTCTGGAGACTGGATGTTTGAAATCAGGAAAAATATTTTCTAATTTTCAAATGATTTCTTGGCAAGTTTTTGATTGGTACATCTTCGCAGTATATAATATTTGTATTCCCGGTGTTGAAAATGTACTGCTACATAAGCATCATAATTCCTTTCTCCGTACTCTTTCCTTCCCTTCTCCCTCCAACTCTTGATTCTTTTTCTAGTTGAGTAAGATCTATCTTTATACTTCTCATTATCTTTTATTTTTGTCTTTATTCATAATTTGGGTTTCTCATATAAGATTTTCCATGTGATACTTAAGTTTGTGTGTCTGATTTTGTTCATTTAACATTAGGTTCAAAAGGTGTGTATTCACTTCCCTACAAATGATTCAAGTTTATATTTCTTTATGGCAGAGTAATAGTACTCCATTTTGTGTAAATATATTTCATTTATTCATTTGTCTATTGCTGGACATATAGGATGCTTCCAAGATTGAACTATTATGAACTGTGGTGGCGTAAACATGGGAACAAATGTATCACCGTAATAGCTTGTCTTTAACCCTTACTGCAAGACATTTAGAAGGAGAATAACTGGGTTAAATAGAATTTTTTAAATTTAGGTTTTGGATGAAATTCCATTTTGACTTCTATAGTGATTGAACTAGTTTACATTCCTGTCAACATTATAGGAGGGTTCATTTTTCCTCAGATCTTTGCTGGCATTTGATACTTTTTTTTGAATTTTATTTTAAAGACTTTAAACAAATATGTTGCTTTCAATAAACCTTATTTTTTTGATTTTTTTATTTTGACCATTCTTTCTAGAGTAGGGTGAATCTTAGTGTTGTTTTAATTTGCATTTCTCTAATGACTTGCTATAAATACGTGAAGATATTTTCAAGCATTTCTTCATATCTTTATTGGCATTTATAATTCTTCTATGAAGTGTTTATTTAAATTTCTTATTTTTTATTGGGTCTCTTATTTTGGTGGGTCTGTATTTCTTAGTTGTTTATGTATTCTAGATCCTCTGAGGAAGAGCTGACAAAGTTTTTCATATTCTGTAGAGTTTACTTCATTGTGTTGATTATTTCTTTTGCTGTGCAGAAGCTTATAAATTTAATACAATCTCATCTGTAGATTCTTCGTACTATTTCCTGTGCAACTGGGGTTGAGTTTATAAAGTCCTTGCTTATGATTATGACTTCACAAAGAGTCTCACTTATTTTATCTTTGATTCCCTTGGCTTTATCTTAGGACAAGATGATTCTAATTATTTCTTCTTCATGTGGATTTCCAGTTTCCTTGGCACCATTTATTAATGGGGCGGTCATTCTTCCTGTGTATACTTTTAGCCCCTTTGTCAAAAATAAAGTAGTTGAATTTGCCTGGTATTGGTTCTGAATCCTGCACTCTATTCCAGTATTCCCATGCCTATTTTTGTGCCAGTGTCATGCTTCTTTTATCACAATAGATTTGCAATATAGTTTCAATTTCAGTACTGTGATGCCTCCTGCTTTGTTCTTGTTACCCATGTGTCTCAGTTATTTTTCTCTCATTGCTGGGACAAAATACTTGACACTCACATTTAAGGAAGGAAAGTTGTAATAAGCTCACAGTTAGTGGAGGTTTCAGGCCATACTCAGTTGGCTCCAAGACGGAGTGGTACATGACAGAGGCAGCCATTTATGGTGGCTGAAAACAGTAAAAAGCAAAGCGAAAAGCACTGGCAACAGTTGTTAGCAAGCCTTTATCCTTTCCTTACATTTGTATGCAGGCTACCTGCTCCAGGGTGGGTGTAGCACTCACATGCATAATTCATGATGCCAGCATTGGATCATGAATTAATCACAAACTTGAGAAGTTGTCCCATAACTGCATGAAGCTTTTGGGGACAACTAGATACAAATCATAATATCATGATTATTTTTTCTGTTCTTGGTGTCTTCTAGTTCCATATGAAATTTAGGAGTAATTTTTCTAGTTGTGTGAAGAATCCTGTTGGTAGTTTGATTAGGATTGCATTAAATCTGTACATCAATTTTGGAAATGTGGCTATTTTGACTATATTGATTCTGCCTATCTTGGGGAGAGGGGTATTTGTTCAGTTTCTAGTGTCCTCTACAGTTTCATTCTTAAGAGTATTATAGTCTTTATTGTGAAGGTCTTTCACTTCCTTAGTTAGGGTAGTTATTCAATTTTCTTGGTGCTATTGTGAATACTATTTTTCCTTAATTTATTTCTCAGAGACTTCATTATTAATGTATAAAAATGCTATTGTTTTTGTGGATTTTTGTATCTTTCTTCCTTACTGTAGATCTTCTATGTTCTATGGCTTTTAGAATCAATTGTCTGTTCTTTGCCTTTATTGTCACAAGATATTCTCTCTCCTTCTTTCTCTCTCTCTCTCTGTCTGTCTGTCTGTCTGTCTGTCTGTCTGTCTCTCTCTCTCTCTCGCTCGCTCGCTCGCTCCCTCCCTCCCTCCCTCCTTCCCTCCCTCTCTCTCCACAAGGAGATTGTTGGATTAGATATGCACTCTACTCCAATATAATTTTATCCAACTACATCTTCAATAACCATTTCCAAATAAAGTCATACACTGAACTACTTTTGGTTGAAACTTCAAGTATAAATTTGGTAAAAAAGAACAATACAACATTGCAGAGAAAATGAAGAGGTAATAGAAGAAAGAACATGTGGAATGTATGAGTAAAATATCAAAGGTTTTTTCTGTAAAAGGAAACAAGAAAATGCAGTAATCAGCAGCAGAGAGTGAATTTAAAAACACTTATTTTTACATTTTTGCATTTTGCGTTTTGTTATATGTTTAAGGTAGAAAATATCAAACTGATGCACACATAGGATCCATTTCACACATTCAGGTGAGAAGAAGATGTTATTATAGATGAGAGGGAATAAATTCTGCAGTTACATAAGCAGTACAAATAGGGCTTGGGACTTCTGCTTGGTTCCTATTTCTTTGGTTTCTATTTTTGAAATGTAGCTGACAGCAACGAAGAGAAGAAAAGAAATGCTCAAAGTTTGAAGAGATAGAGTATAAGAAAGAGTCCAGGAGAGAAGATTGATTGGGCTAGAAAGTATATCAAGTTTTCATAAAAGCAAATATTATAGCCTTTATTGAAAAGAATGGTCATGAACTCAAAATAAAATCCTATTTATTTGGTAGTTTTTCCTCCAGTCACATTATGCTGCTACCTACCCCAAATAACTAAAGAACTGAAGTTTTCTCTGAGTAAGTATGACAGTAAGAGAAAGACAAGAATTTGAGATTGTATACAAGGGAATGATTATAAATTTGCCTTCAAGGAACTTTGTGCTGGATGAAGAAATGGAGGGGTTGGATGGAGGGGAATAAAGCATAAGAATACAGGTATATGAATCAGTAGCCCTATTGTGAGACTACAGGCTGTAGGATTTGGCATTTCGGAGAAAAATGAGTTAGAGAGACAAAAAGCTGTGGTAAGTGAAATGCTTGCAAGGATAAAAGAAGTTACATATGAAGGAGATAATTCTGGCTGTAGTATGACTAGAGAAATAAGGTGTTATCCTGAGGTACAGATAAAAAAAACATTTTTTTATAGAAAGTTCAAAGCACTGAGAGCCCAAATTGATTAAGGGTCAGGTTAATGTATATTAAAATGTCTATGTTTTGATAGGAATCAGAGCCAAGAAACAAAATTTAAAGAAGTAACTGACCTGAGCATGAGATGGACAATGGAAATGAGAAACAGGAGCAACAGAGTCCATTGAGACTAAAGAGGTGTTAAGGAAGCTAAAGGCAGGCAGGTGGGAGGGAGACCTGGTCTTGTTGGTGAGTAGTAAGAGGTTTGGGGAAGGACGGGTTTCATGGGAAGCATTGTCCATAGAAGAGCCAAATTTCTCTTAGAACATGAAAATCAATGTTATCTTTGAAGGATTCAGGATATAGGAGATTTGTTGATAATGGACTGTTCATTCCAGAGGACACAGGAGAAGATTACAGCCGTTGGTGATGGGTAAATAATAGGATAGAAAATTTAGTGAGAAGAGTATCATGGTGATTAGAATGACTTAGTTGTGACTTGAATGTCTGGAACTTCTCATGGTTATGGCTGCAATAACCTTTAGGGCTTCCTTAAATTACTAGAAATGAGCTAGGCTTCCAGAGTAGATTCTTTTTGATTCATGGTTCCACAGGCCAAAATTTCAAACTCAAATGTTCAGCAATGTCATTCTCTACTTGATAGTTCTAAGGGAAAAATCTTTCTTCGACTTTTCAAGTTTCTGAAATATGCTATCAACCCTTAGGGTTCCTTGGATTATAGATGTGTCAGCAGCCCACATGTCATCTTTCATCCTATGTTCTTACACTTTCTCTCTTTTGTGTGTCTGCAGCCCTCTCTCTAAAATTTTCCACTTTTTAAGGATACCAGTCATTGTATTTGAATTAATCATTTTATCTCAAATATTTATGTAAAAACCCTATAAAGTAATATTCTGAGATATTGGAGGTTAGGATTTCAACATATTTTTGGAGGAGCAGTCAACCCAGTCTATAGAAATGGTATAAAGAGCAAGGAAGACCATGTAAAGAGGGATGATGGGCTTCAGGTAACTGGATCTGGCCAGGTTATGAGATGAGCCACAGACATAGGTGTGCAATTCGAATTATTTTATTAAATCACTTAATAGTAGATTAAAAGGGTGGGCGAAAAACAAAGGCTTAATCTAATTCTATAGTGTTTCCCTTTTCCAAGGGTTTAGGTGCCTTTAGTTTTAGACACTTACAATGTACTTTAAGGAATTTTCTTACATAGCATACTCTTCTGTGTTATGCTAACCAGTCACAGATTGATTATGATCAGCTCTTCAAAATCACTTTGAATGAGCCTGAAAATTGAGTTTGGGCTATCAAGTAATTCACTAGAAGATTTAAAAGAATTGTTTTTCATTAGTTTCATTAGTTCCACTATTTATCTACTCTAAATAATGACTTATTTAATTTCATGTGCATAGCTGTTGCTCATTATTAAATAGCCAGTTTTAGCAATGAGAAAAATGAAAGATACTGGCTAAACTGAAATTTAGGAAAGGCCAAATGTGTTTAAGAATCTGAAATGCCATCAGTTGTCTGGAATGCAAAATGTTCTGTTAAAGAGTATCCTAAATCTTTAAGTTGCAACATCTTTCATGAACGGCTTATGATCTATTACTTTCCATAAATTCTTATGCATGCTTGGGACTGAGTTTTAACCTTAAATAAATACATCCAATGAAGACTTGTCAAACATCACACTGAGTGAGTTCACTGGGGTAACAATTTAATAGGGAATAATAAATGAGTTAGAGCAAACTTTTCTTAATTATTTTCATATTCTTATATTAACAAAAATCTGCTAAATGATATTTTGTTGGAAATAAAATGATAAAGTATTTTTTGTTGGAAAACACTAATCCATGCTATTGTCTTTTAAAATAATTTTATTACCTAATTAATAAAATAATTCTAGAACTGAATAAGGATTAAAAGCAAAACATGAGAGTGCAGCGGCCTGGGTTCGATCCCTAGCACACCCTGCCAGTCCTGCTGAGACAATGATTGAAACTGGGCAAGGGAGCATGTGCCTGTAATCCCAGCACTTTGGAGGCTGAAAACAGGAGAATCACTACAAGTCCAATCTACCTAGTGATAGAGCCTGTCCTAAATACAGAAAAAAATAAAATAAAAATATAAAATGAAATGAAAGCAAAACATGAAAATTTCTTTTCAACTCCTTTCCTTTCACTTTAATTTACTCTTCAACACAACAATGATTTAGTTTTGCCCTCAGAAGAACGCTTCAATGGTGGTGGCCCTAACGCCTGCTTTGTTTTGCACTGTCATCTCAGTTTGAGGGTTCCCACTTTCCAAATGGTTCTATCACGTAAACCAGGTAAGTGTGCACTGTCATAAACCAGAAAGGGAGTCTCCAGAGACTCAGCAGACACAAGGAGAGGGCAAAAGCTGTCGCATCTGTCCACTGGTAGAGATTCTGCTGTCCGTGCAGAGATTCCTTCATGTGGCTCAAGGCTGGGTGCCCATCAGAAATGACGTGCCCAGTGGTCGGCGCACTCAGCCCAACAGCTCGGGGTCTCCAGAACAGACAGAGCTGCAGGAGGCAGCCTGCTCCATACTCTTGTGAACAGTGGCCTATGGCTATTTACTCATCCCAGTAAACCAAAGGCATTATGGTGATCTCAAAATATTTCTGGTCTCTCTACAAATGATAATTATTATGGCAGCACTTTTCTAAGCTAGAATCTCAAATTAAAGGCATATGCATGCTAGAGTGCAGAAGATTCATGAATAGCTAAGTATTGGGTCATGAATTCAAATGGCAACATTAAAGGTACAGTTGACTTTTCTTAGTAAACTACAGAGTTGCAATCTTTGTTTTGGTGCAGACTTTGGCAAATGTAGTCAAGGAACTGACTTGAGTTCAGTTTTAGATTTTAGACCAAGTGACCAATTTCCAATAGAACCGGAGAAAAATTGGCTTAAGGAACAAAATAAGGGAAACAAGTCTTTTTTTCTTTTTCTTTCTTTTTTTTTATTGTTTCAAAGATTGGGCCAACTGGTGAGCAGAAAACAAGATAGGTGCCAGAAGTCTGGCCACACGACTAAGGTATGGCTAAGGCACTGCTTACTGAGTGCTTTGGCAGCTCTGCATTGAAAACATCCTTTAAACAGTAGTAAGAGAAACACTTCCAGCTTACAAAAGGGCTCATGGTTCTGAGGCAGCCTCTTGCACTGCAGAACCTACAAGCAATGTCTCCAAGATTTAAGGCTTTTCAGAAATAATGCATGCAGGGCTTTGCCACAGAAACATCAACATAAAGAAATAAGCAATGCAGACATGAATTGTGTAGTGTCCCAGACATGAACACCGACAGACAGGGTAGCGCTACCCTTCATCAGGACATGTGTAGGGTGCTAGAGCATATACAGAGGTATACAAATATGATTATATTTACTGGTCTGTAAAACTGACTTTCATCTCACGTGATTTAAATAATTTATGGTTGGACAAAAACAATGGCTAAAGCCACCAGAGTATTGAAATCTAAAGAAGACTTGGGTTTAAAAGTTACATGGGGTTTTCTATCACCAAGTGCTCAGACTGGGCTGGTTTGAGGTTAGGACTTTGCTGCTGGGATGCTCAGCAAACAGAAATTGGACTTAGAGCCTGGGGCAGGGGAAATGTCCTCCTCAGCTTTTCCTCTTGCTTGTGGATGCCACAGAGACCAGGGCTGGCAGGGACACTCCACAGGGCAGCAGGTGACACTGGGCTGCCATATTGCCCCTTGTCTGACCAATGTTCTCCACACCTTCTTGGGATCATGTAAGTACAGAGCACCAAAGAAGAATAGCCGTTGCAGAAGAGGCTGAGGATTAAAGAGGCAGAGCCCTGAAGAGTTCTTACCCTGACTGTCACTATCCAGCAGAGTGACTTGGCAAGTCATCCATATCCCCTTTGGGTACCAATCTTCTCTCCCACCAGATAAAGGAGAGAATCATCAGTTCTCTTTCCACTCAGGGAAGAAAAATGTGATAAACGCTTTTCTGAAAGACAACCTTCCCTGTCTGCATCCTAAAGATGAAAAGAAAGTGCTTTGGAGGCTTCAGGACATTCTCCACTAGTACTGGTGAAGGGCAGAATGGAGAAGTACCCCAGAAAAAATACACGGAATTGGCTAGAGAATGTCAGCATGAGCTTATGACAGTGAAAATTATTGGATCCTCTTTTTTTTTTTAACCCCTGGTAAACTAAGGTCTGAAAGTCAAATCAGAAATACTCTTTAAACAAGTGTTAGTTGACAGCAGGGTTTTAACTTCCCCAAACATAAGCAAAAGAGTACTTGTAGCTTGAGAGACTGTTAGGAAAGAGAAGTTTCATTGAACACAATATCACCTGATTAATATTCCCAGATGCCTCTTTAGGGCCTCAAACAAGATTCCCAGCAGAAAGGTTTCTTTCTTTCTTTCTTTCTTTCTTTCTTTCTTTCTTTCTTTCTTTCTTTCTTTCTTTCTTTCTTTTTTCTTTTCTTTCTTTTCTTTTCTTTTCTTTTTTTGGAGGGGGGAACCATTGCCAATGTATTAAGATTCAGAGTAGTCACTTAAAACTGGGAGTGATGTTGAATCTCATTGGACATGTGGTTATATCTGGGACACTGTGGCCTGTGACAGCTGGGGAAATGGGTGCTGCAGGGTAAATGCTGGAAACATCCCTAGGATGGCCCCACACAATAAGAGATGATTGGGCTACAAAATGCCCAATAGTGTTGAGGTGGAAAAACCCTGGTCTCAGGACACCTGGACACTATGTTCTGAAGTCCTGGCTGTTCTTTAGATCTCTTACTGCAATGGAAATAAATACCAACAGAAGAGAGCTCTATCCTCCAGCTCCTCCCTGTGGAAAATGGGCCTCCAAACTCTGCAGAGAGCATGCAAGCACTCCTGCAAATGTGGAAGAGAGAGGCTTCAGGACAGACAGCACCCAGAAGGGGGTCGTGGCTGGGTGGTGCAAAGTTCTTTATTGTTTAGGAAGCTTGTAAGATAAAAGAAGGAGCAACCATACAGGACAACAGATCAAAGTGACGCAGATATGTGTAATTTGAATTTTATCCATCCAATTTTGTAGTCCACTGAGCTATCTTGATGGCCCTCCAAATCTATATTGAGATGAAGTTGGTTTGAGATTATTTTCACACATATGAGAGATAGATTAACTGAATCCTGGATGGGTAAAACCTGATAACATATTGGTAGATTTCTAATCACAATAGGAGGAGGCTCTGAATAAGAGTCTGTAGTGGTTAATGCTGACTCTAAACTTGGTTGGTCTGAGAGATGCCTAAGAATTTAGTAAATCAACTATGTCTGGGTGGTCATGGGGACATGACTCTGCCATGCATTGATCAGCATTCTTATGCCATACCACTTTGCCATGTGGGGTGTTCATCCTCTGGAGCCAGTCATGCTCTTAAACTTCTGAAACCAGGAGTCAAATGAAACTTAAAGTTGTGGATATGAGGTATTTTGACCCAGCAATGCAAAGACAAACTAATTCTTGCTCAGAGGACATGCATCTGTCTTAGTTGCTCTTCTCTCATGGCTAGGAAAAATACCAACACTCAAAATTAGGGAAGGAAAGGTTTATTTAGCTCACAGTTACTGGAGGTTTCAAGACACCAGAGGAGAGCCAGGAGTGCTGCTGTGTCCAGGATGACCCTCTCCACCTCTCTAAGAAAGCATAGGCTAGCCAGTTCAATAGTTCATACTTCTCTGGCCCTGGCCCTCAGGCCCCACCCTGGCCCTTTGGCCCTGCTCCTTAAATCACTAGTTGCTTCTCCAGCCATGTCTGCCCATAACTTACATGAGACTTTGGGGGAACAACTAGACCCAAACCATAACATTCCGACCCTGGACCCCCAAATCTCATGCACATCTCTTTGTCCCAGCAGTACTAAAACCCATAATCCCAGCCTTGGATCACACATAATCCCAGTGGATCATGAGTTAACACAAACTCTAGAAGTCCTCACCCCATGACTGCATGAGGCTTTGGGGGGACAACTAGACATAAACCATAGCATTCCACCCCTGGACCCCCAAAGTCTCATGCACATCCCTTTGTGCAAAAGACATTTTAGTCCATCTCTAAGAGTTGCCAAAGTCCCAACAGTTTCGGATTGCTGAAAAGTCCAAGTCCCAAGTCTCCTCCAAGATCCAAGGCAAACTCTCAACTATGAGCCCCTGTTTAAATGAAAAGTTAAATACATCCAACATTCAAAGGCACAAGATAAATATTGTCATTCCAAAATGTACACATGGGAAGATATAAACCATTGAGACCAAAAGAAGTCCAAAATCCAGCAGGGCAAACATAAAATCCTATACTTCCATATGGAACATTCGAAGCAATCTGTGGCAAATTGTGAGCTCCATGTGGCTCCAACCTTATGGCGCTTCTGGTGGTTGTTGTCCCATGGCTTCTCTATTAGGCTGGCTTTGCTCTGTCTTTGCAGTTTCCCTTAGATGATCCACATTCCTGGCTTTTCCAAATTTCTGTGGTTTCCACTGAATAGACTTCTCACTCATAGCTTCACACACTGCCCTCTCAAGGGCACACTGCCTGGCCTCCAAGGCCTTCTTCTGAAATCTAGGTGAAAGCCTTTTTAACTTAAGAACTGCTGTATTCTTCATGCACCTAAAACCAATGCCATGGGCATAATGCCAAGGTTTGCTGCCAGCTAGAGATGTAAATATGTAAATCTTACCTTTATAACTTCTTTATTTCTTGTCTTAAGTCTTCCTTGATATGATGAATACATTTTTTTTCAATTATTTATTTATTTATTTATTTGGTGTAGAATCTCACCACACAGCTTGGACTCATAGTGGTCCTCCTGTCTCAGCCTCCCTAGCACTAGGATTACTGGCGTGTACCACCATGCCTGTTTTTCAGGGCTGGCATGGTGTGCCTGGGGTTTTGGGGCTGGTGTGGCATGTGGTACCAGGGATCTAACTCAGGTTCTTATGCTTGCCAGGCATGTACTTTGTTTCTTGATCCAATCTGCCAGTCTGTTTCTTTTTATTGGTGAATTAAGCCCATTTACATTGATGGTTATAACTGAGAAGTATCACCTTATCATTATCAAATCATTTTCTGGTGCTGTTTCCCTAATTTTCCCACTTTTAATTGCTTGCTCTAATTGGTAATTTCTTTCTGTTGTTTTTTCTGGAATTGTAGTCATTTTTATCTCTTTCTAGAATATTTTTCAGTACTCTTTGTAGTGTTAGATTCATAGTCATGAATTTCTTTAGTTGTTCTTTGTTTTTGAAATATCTTATTTCTCCATTAATTTCAAAAGGAAGTTTTTCAGGGTACATCAATCTAGGTTGAAAGATTTTTTTTTTTCTTTCAGAACTTGAAATATTCCATTTCAAGCTCTTCTTGACTTGATGGTTTGTGTTAAGAAGTATACTGTGATTCTGATAGGATTTCCTTTATAGATGATCTGTTTCTTTTCTCTAACAGGTTTTAGTATGTTAATCTTGTGCTGAATTTCTAGAATCTTGATCATTATTTTCTGCATATAGGTTTATTTTGATTAATGCTGATTGGAGTTCTACATGCATCACTTATCTGTATGTCAGATACTTTTCCCATAGTTGGAAAATTTTCTGCTATTACTTTTTTTTTTTTTTTTTTTTGCGGAACCGGGGATTGAACTGAAGCCCTTGCGCTTGCCAGGGAAGCACTTATTCCACTGAGCCATCTCCCCGGCCCTGCTATTACTTTTGAAAATAATCTTTTTGTTGTCATTTGTGTTGACTAATGCTTTTTTGTTGACACATATCAGTCTTATATATTTCTTTGTGCCTTCTTCCAGCTGTTGAATTGTTATTTTCTCATTCAGTATTTTAAAAAGATCTTTCCTTTTATGGTCTGTAGCTGTATGATATCTTGAAGCTCTAAAATCTATTTTCACTTTTGTTCAAGCTGTTTTTCCAGCTTTCAATTGCATTTTTAATTTTCTGGCTATCTCTGAATCTTTTTCATACATTCTAATTCTTTCTTATATTGTTCTTTCAAGATTTCCATCAGTTTTTCTATATTCCTCTATTTTTAACCTAATTTCTTTTCAGCTATTCTATATGACTATTCTAAAGTTATACAACAGAACAAATAATAAATGAGTAGTTTGCATACAAAGTGTTTCCTTCATTAGAGTGGATTCCCTCTGTTTCCTCTGGCTGAGCCAGCTGCCTGATATCACATGCTTCTTGCCATGTAGGAGGATGGAGCATGCACCCATGTCACCTGGCCAAGCCAGTTGCCAAGTCCCAGGGACTCAGAAATTGTTTCATAATGATTTTCATTTCTTTTTTTACCTAAGAGATTATTTCTGATCTGATTTCCACTATGGCTTCCTGCAATTATTTCTTTAATACAGTTGCTATTATTTCAGAAATTTTAGATGTGTCATTTCCAAGTTATATTTCTATGTCTCCTAGGAGACATGATCAGACAAGATAAAGAAGGTTGCTATATACTTGTTAGGAGAAAGAATTAAAATTAAAGAGGAAGTGATAATAGTCAAATATATATATTGGTTTGTTCTGGGTAGGCAGGAGTTCAGAGATTGCATTTTACTCCTTCATCTTGACATTTTTTTATTTCAAAAAGAAATTTTTATTTGGATTTCTGTGATAACCCATGTAAGTTTTGGTAGTAAGTAACTATATCACTACTATCAAAACCTCTCTAAAGGTGTTCTTCAGGGATATCTTCTTTGTGTGTGGGAGAGTTTCTATTGTGTTTGAGATCCTGCTTCCCAATTAATTGAGATTGCAATGTTGGTTTCTTGTTGGGTCTGTCCTCAGTCTTTAGTTTCAGGGCTGTGGTAACATTGTTACCTCAGAGCTTCCAAGTTTTGTTACACAAAAGAGAACACATGATGACAACACATATGACATCCTAGCTGCAATAATACAATTAGTAATAATTACAGCATCAAGCAAAATGCAGTAATTGACAAACTGTGTTAAGTACAGATATTATACTTTAGATCATAGGAGCAAAGTCTATAGTTATATAACAGAACAAATAATAAATGAGTAGTTTGTATACAAAGTGTTTCCTTTATTAGAGTGGATTTCCTCTGTTTCCCCTGGCTGAGCCAGCTGCCTGGTATCACATGCTTCTTGTCATGTAGGGGGACAGAGCATGCACCCATGTCACCCTTGCCAAGCCAGTTGTCAAGTCCCAGGGACTTTCCATGCTGGTTGCCCTTGCTGACAAAATTTCATAGCAAGATCATAGGGGAATAACAGTCAACACATTGCATACTGTTATTCTTAGTAGTTATTCCAAGTATAATATATGGCATAAAAAGTTCTCCAACAATATTAGCACAAAACTTCCTTTACTTTTTTTTATTAATTTTATTGAGAAACAAATAACAATGAGACAGTTTCAAAACCGATTAGTAGGACAGTTTCAATAATTAATACACTGCATATTGTTGACTTCATAGTGGTTATTCATAGTACAATATGCAGACATGATATCTTGTCCAAACACTATTAGTACAAATCTTTCTTCTCATTGAATTAAGAGAAAGTAGCTGTTATATCTGTCTTAACTATTTTGTATATACAGATACAAAATGGCCCTTCATTTGTATCCCCATTTTTTGTTCAGTTTTGTCAGAGATAGGTATTCCATTGCCATTTAAATATTGTAGGTGTATGAATTCAGCAAAATAATCCTATGTAGTCCAGTAATGCATAATAGTATTGGGTTATCTGTAGGACTTCCTTTTCTACGTTTTAAGAGACTTTAACAGTAAAACTAACTTGCATTTTCTCTCCCCTTTTCATCACCTCCTTTTCCCATTGCCCATCCTGTTTGCCTTTTGTATTTTAATAATTTATCCCCATTTCACTATATATGTTATACATTTTAGACCTTATTTACTCTTTCATTTTTTCACACAATATGATGCTTATATATGTGAGTCTGATCTCATAAGTATCAGTATGGCCTCACGTTTCAGTCATATATACACTCATATTTATATCAGTACAATTTTCGATAGCTAAACCTGGAAACAACCCAAATATACTTTCCACTGACATCAATATTTTTAAAATTTTATTTAATAAAGTCCTAATTATATTTCAGAGTTATACCTTCGATTATTAATTTGTGTTTTGTGCATACTGAAATATTTTACTAAATTTTCTTCTGAATGTTAGTTAGATTTCTATGATTTAGGCTGGATCTTAAGTAGAACGTTATCATCTTCACAGACAAGTAACTCCACTTTTCCTTATGATAATCCTTTCTCATTTTGTTTTGAATTGGTTGAACTCTTAAATTAATGGAATCACTTCTAATTGTATGCTGATGATGTAAGTCTTTGTTTTTATAAGTGATGCTCAAGTTTATCAACTATTGGGATTTTTAAGAACCACAGAAAGATAATTATGTTACATTTAGATCTGTCTTATTTTAACTGTCCCATTCTATGCGTCTTTTTAAATTAAAAAAAAATCTCTACTTAGTGTTCTTTGTTCTTACCTTTCTATTAGTCTTGACTCTTTTTCCTCTGTTTTGTTCAGATTTCAAAAGTCTGTGCATCTTTCTTCATTTTTGACGAGCAGTTTTAGGTATTTCTTATTAATATGATTTTGTTGCTTGCATTTCTGTTCAATTTAAGGTTAATTGCTCTCATTTTTTTCTTTGTATGTACTCTTACATCATTTGGATATATTTGTTTTTCTAATTTTTTATTTGAGATTTGTGTTTCCTGGTGCTCCTTTGCAATGTGCTAGGAATAGATGGTTTTGTTTCATTTTATTTATTGTTATTTTTTATTTTATGTATTTTGTACAACGTCTCACCACACAGATCAGATTCGTAGTGATCCTCCTGCTTTAAGTCTCCCCAGTACTGGGATTCTAGATGTGCACGCCGCATCTCCCTGGCTGGCTCAGTGTCGGTGTGCCCAGGGATGGGCCTTCTGTAGCATGTGGTGCTAGGGATTGAACGCCATTTGCTGCATTTGCCAAAGCAGGCACTTAATCTACTGAGCTATCTCACCAGCTCTAGAAATAGATGATTCTAAAAATATAAACAAGAATTTATTGTGTGACAATTTCTGAAACCCAGTATTCCGAAATAAAAATGGTGGCAGGTCAATAATCCTGAAACTTGTAAAGGCATTTTATTTTTCTAATTTCTTGTGGTTCTCTTTTAATTGAGCATAGAAATGAAATCACAATCTGTATTGTCATTGTCATACAAATTTTCCTGTGTATCTGTCTTTATATTGCTATCTTCTTATATAATACCAATCACATTAGATTAAAACTTCAATTACTCCAAAATGTCTCATTTAAAGTATGATATATCTGCAATGACCCTCTTTCAAAATAGTATCATATGCTAATGCATGGTTAGAATTTCAATATATTGTTTTTCGAATGGCACAATGCAAACTATGAAAAGCATTCATCTGTTTTTTATTTATTTTATTTTTTACTTATTTATCTATTTTTCAGGGAAGGGTCTACAGGGTGTTCAGAGTCTCACTACTTGATTGGACTCATAGTGATCTGCCTGTTTACAGCCTCCCAAGAGCTGGGATTACAGGCTCGTGCCTCCATGCCCAGTCTCAATTGCCCTCTCAGCTTGCCCAGGAGAGGACCTGGCATGGCAGGCCTGGGGATCTAACCCCTGGCCCCTCAGCCTGCTTTCAGCCTCTTTAATCTTCTGAGCTATTTGGCTGGCCCTTCATCATTTTTTTTTTTAAATAATTGGTTTCCCATCATTTTGTAGCACTGGGTCCAGAAGACCCATCCCTTACTTTTCTACTGTAAATTTGTACTGTGGCATATTAGTAACTGGCTGTGTGTTTCAGAAACTTTCCCTAAGGAATACAGGAATCAAAAAATTTATATATTTACCCACTTAGTATGATGAATGCAAGGTGTGTGCATGTGTGTAAACCATAATTTTTACGGACATTATGCTCTGTGCAAGAGGATATGCACGTTTAGCCAAGCAGTTATCATGTATGAAGACAGCCTTTGGTGTGACAGTTGAAGCAAAGTTCTTTCTTTGGTTAATTTCTGTTTGGTTTACAATGTAATTCACATAGGTTTCTATTTTTAATGTTTTTTTGTCTTTTATAAACAGCCAATGTGAAAATGTTGATGTTTATTCTAAGCACTCAGTATGTATGATTTGATATTTTCTTTTACTGACATTTTGTTTACTTGCGAGCTGCATGTTGTACAATATAGTAGGAAACTCCTGACAAAGCAGAAAAGGAAAAGAGGTGACAATACTGACACATACGAAAGGAAAGCTGGGCACATTTGCTGTCAGTGTGAGACATGTGCATGGAACTTGTAGTTGTCATGTGTGATGACTGCCTTGGGTGTTACAGTTGAAGCAAAACATTTTTTTTATGTATTTAGTGCAGGGTCTACAGTGTCTTACTGCACAGATGGGACTTGTAGGGATTCTTTCTGCTTTTCAGCCTCCCAAGTACTGGGATTACAGGCGTGCACCACCATGCCCAGTTTCAGTCACTGACTTAGCATACCCTGGGGTGGGGCCAGCACCGCAGGCTGAGGATCAAATCCCTGGCCGCTGCTGCTTCCTAGACAGGCAAAGCTTATTTTTATTGTACAATTGTATTGATATTTTTATTGTAGTTCACATAGGAATTTATTTCTAATGTTATCTTTTTTATTTTCTGAGCAAGTACCCAACTGACATAAAGTACTAATGTATATTTTAAATACACAATACATATTAAAAATTTATTTTATTGATGTTTTATATCCATATTAATGACACACTTTATAAAATAATAAGAAACACCTGACAAAACAGCAAAACCAGTGAGCTATTAAGTGTGTTCTACAAACTGCAGGAAAACAAAAGATATGTGCTATTAGTACAACAGATGTGTATTTGTGTGTGTGTAACATCCTGTTGTCATGTATACAGACTGTCTTAGATGTGAGAATTGAAATGAAGATTATGTATTTGAAAAGTGCTATTCATATTTTCATTGCAGTTCATTTAAGAATTTGCGTTGTTATATTTTAGACTTTGTACACCAAAAATGTCAATGTTGAAGATTTTGATCCTTTTTGTAAACAATAAATATTAAAAATGCAATACCTCATTTTGTGATATTTTCCTGTTAAGCACTCATTGTTTAATATAAGAGAACTCAAAATGAAAATTAATAATTCATCAATAGAAATATTCAGAAGAATAAACATGAATCTGACAACCCTTGTTTCTGTGCCTCTATGAAGAAATGAGTCTTAAACCCTATGGATGACACTAGACATTCCCTTGTAAATGTTATGACTCACATCTCATAAGTATTGTATATATCTCAGAGAAAACTATGTGTGAAGAGTTCTATTATTAGTTTGTAATTAACAAAAATTTCTCCTTAAAAATGAAAAGAAAATTATTTCAATAAAGATTATCAGAAAAAGCATGTGGAGATAAATGGATCTGCTGTAGAGTACTCCGTAAAGGCAGAGAGAATGATAAAATATAAAAATTAAGTAAATAAATATTAAGATGCTTAATACATGTAATATCACAAAGGAGATGAAATCTGAGATGATTGAAGATTTTAAGAAGCTGATAAAATTCTGTAATGGGGAGGATCATGGACAAAACTGTACAGCCAGTCATGTAGAGATGAGACTGAGGGATTCTGGCAAATGGGAACGCCTCAAATATGATAGAAATCATCATCTAGCACTGTCTTGGGGAAACATAATACTTAGTGTTAAAGATAAATGAATTGTAGGAAAATTTCCTAAGTGAAATCTCAGGGATTACTAAATTACTTATTTAAATTACAGAGACAGTCTAGACTGGCTCTCAAAAATAACATAATTTCAGAAGTAAAATACATAATGCAAAATCACAGATAAATTCTTTCATAAAGTTTTTGATTTGATACTTGATGTTTAGCTGTACTGTGTCAGGCAAACATACCTAAAATTTGTATATTTAAAATTTTATACTCGAACATATCTATGCTGAGTCTGTAGTGCAGTCAAGTCAATTAACAGTACTGTCTCCTACAAAATGACATACTGAAAGAAAAAAAATGAGCCAATGGTCTTAATTTATGAAGAGAAGATCTACAGGAATAGAAAGCAACTAGGGATATACACATTTCTAATAAATTTGTATCCCTAATGGTTCATTTACATTTATAAAATTGAATTCTATGAAAGAAGAAAAAGTTGTTCAAAATATACCAAAGGTCTTTTGGAAACCTTGAATACTAACTACCTGTTTACACTTTTAATGACTTTGTTATGGCAACCAATATAGATCCCATGATGATCATTTAGAAAGAATTCCTGTGAACAAATTCTACAGCTTTACATATGTAATCCTACATCATGTTTTGCAAGTAGCTTTCAAAACTTAAAAAATTTATTTGGCTATATGATGAATTTTAAATAAAACATCAAATTTGAAATGACATTGATATTTAATCATATAAAATTTGAAAATGTCATTATGTTTGCAATTTAAATTTATAAGTCTGTATAATTCATTCCCAGCTGCAGAAAGAATCTATAATCATACTATACTTCAAGATTAATAATCTGTACCTTTTTGCTATGATTATTTGTTACTTATTTTGAATAATATAAAAGTATATAGTAGAAAGAGGGAGACATGAACTCATTTTGAAAGTCTATAGAAGTTAAGACTTTGTCTATAAATTTGATGTTCATGAAATGAGATCGAAAAAGACATTAATGTACATTGAATATCCTGAGAAATTCTCTTTATGGAATTCTTTGAAGAATAAAGCTATTCCATTTTTTTTGAACTATAAGAATGTGATGCATTATAAAATATCAAAGAGATCATAAGAGAGAAACTACAGTAGAAGAGATTTTGTTGAAATCTAAAACAGAATTTAACAGTTGTTTTCTGGTATATGAACTATTTTTCCTATTGCATATTGTATGCTTTATTCAAGCAAAATTATTCGCCACTTTTCATAGCATACATATACTTTTCAAATAAACAATTATTTTGAGTGATATTTTCATTATTATGCCATTGGAGTGACACCTCACAATTGCATCTAGTTTTCTTACTTTATAATCTAATTCTACTTACTTTCTTCTCTCACTGTAGATACTAAGGTCACCAAAAGACACTTATGCACATATGTATTCATTGTAATTGTATGCATAATTTAAACATATATATGCATATATACATATATATTCATTGTAAAACCATTTTTGAAAGGTAGTATTACTTTGCCTGATCCCTAACCGCTAATTTATCTGTGCTTCATCTTAATTTTTGATTCTAAATTAAGCAGCATTTCCTCAGAGAAAGTGATCTTGAGCATCTCTTAATCATAATTAAGAGTTTTGTTCTGTTAGTTGTTAGGAATTCTGTTAGTCTGTCTCATAATTTGCTTTCATTTCTCATTTTATATTCTTTATATATTGACTATTTTATTGTTTCTATTAAATCTGTAACAAACCTGTGATAATTGTTGATCAGATGAAAATTAAATAAATAAGTAAACTGTGTATTCTTGATTTAAAAGATTAAAATGAGTTATTTTAAAAGCATATAAAATAGTGACTAGCTCATAGTGAATGCTCGATAATTTTTATTTATTTATTTATTACTTTTTGTGTGTATTTAGTACAGGGTCTACAGGGTCTCACTACACAGATCAGACTCGTAGTGATTCTCCTGTTTTCACCCTCCCAACCACTGGAATTATAGGCATGCGCCAGCACTTCCAATCTCAATTGCCTGTCAGTGGGTCCTGGGAACTGGGCTGGCAAGACACACAGGGGATCGAACCCCAGTCCCTATGTCTGCCTAAGCAGGTGCTTGAGTCCACTGTACTATCTGGCCAGCCCAAATGCTCTATAATTTTTAGAATTGAGAATTTTGATAAAAATGAATTATAAAAAGTAAAGCCATATTAATATGCTGAAATGTAAAAGGCTCAAGTCAACAATTTCTGACATTGCCAGTCCTTTTTTAAAAAATTTCATTCTATTTATTTATTATTTTAACAAAACTTTTTATTTTTTAAAGAGAATACAAAATAGTGTTAAAACAGAAAAATTACAAGTGATATGGAAAACCCACTACTATTATGGATTACTAGACTATATTGGAATAGTTTGCTGAATTCATGCACCGCGCACCTGTAATCCCAGCACTTGGGAGGCAGAAATCAGGAGGATCACTACTAATGTGGGCTATGTAGTGAGACCCTGAGCAAAAAAAAAAAAAAAAAGAAAAAGAAAAAGAAAAAGAAAAAAAAATTTTAAATGACAATAGAATGCTCTTCTCTGACAAAGTTATCCAGAAAAGAGGAATACAAATGAATGACCATTTTATATCTGTATACTCAAAATAGGATAGATTTGTACAGCTGCATTCTCTTAATTCAATGAATAGAAAGATTTGTTCTAACAGTGTTTGTGGACGGATATCATGTCTGCATCTTGTACAATGAATAACCACTAAAACAATATGCAATGTATTAATTATTGAAACTGCACTATTAATCAGCTTTGAAACAGTCTCATTGCTATTTGTTTCTTAATAAAATTATTTTAAAAATGTAGAAAAAAAAGTTGAGAATTTTGTATCCAGCATGAACTCTGCAAGTAAAATTGCTGGAGTATAGCATTTATACAATCTGAGTAGGGTGGCAATTTTAATTAATTTCCCTAAGGCATTTACATAAATACATAAATTGGTTTATTTGATCATAAAGCATATTTTGTATATAAATATTCTATGATAAAATACTTTTTGAAATAATACTGCCAGACTTATTGAGGCATGATAATGGACAAATACTGATCATGTAGTTCAGAATTTTCGTTACTGTGAATTGCTTTCTGTTAGGTTCTTTGTGTGTGTGTGTGTGTGTGTGTGTGTGTGTGTGCGTGTGTGTGTGCGTGTGTGTGTGTGTGTGTGTGTGATTTAATAGAGGGTTTATAGGGTCTCACTACACATATCAGACTCATAGTGATCTTCCTGTTTTCAGCCTCGCAAGTTCTGAGATTACAGGTGTGAGCAGCCATGCCCAGTCTCAATCGCCTTCTAAGCACGCCTGGGCTGGCCTGGCAACAGGGATTGAACACCAGTCCCTCAGCAGGCACTTTAGTCTGCTAAACTATCTGGCCAGCCCTCTAGATTCTTTTTTTTTTCTGAACCAGGGATTGAACTCAGGCCCTTCTGCTTGCCAGGAAAGCACTTATTCTAAAGCCATCTCTATGGTCCCCTCTCTAGATTCTTATTTTGAAGTTTAATTTTTAAAATTCTGGGGAAAAATCAGATAGAAGATTCTCCATTGGATTTTGTTTATGCCTCAAACTACATCAGCATGAGAGATATTTTCACTGAGGAATCTTAGATTGAGGGATATGTTCCTTGTATGAGGAAACCAAGCTATTCAAAAAATGTTGGTTAAGCAGTACGTTATATTACTTAGCTAATTCTCTATGCTTTATGCAATAGTGACAAAGTAAGTTGTCCTCCTAAGGTTGATTGCCCCTAACTCAGTTGTTTTTGCATTCAGACCACTCCTCTATTAGATTCTGGATGCTATAGTATTTAACTTTTTAGCTTAAGCAGCTGGAATTATTTTAGTCCAGCTATTTGGTTGGGTACATGAAACTTGGGACTCAATGCTATTCCATGATACCTTGCTCTGAGAAGATAAAAATGGCTCATTTTTATGACAGATTTCTAAAGATTTAGAGTGATAGGTATGTTGAAACAAATTCATTATGTGCAATTCAGTCATTTATTGCCATTACACTCCTCAGTGGCTAAACTCATCCTTGGAGATATCGCTCAGACAAGGCTCTGAGAAAAAGATTTGGACGTGGAGCATCAGCTTCCTTCAGTGAAGCTTTCTGAACCATGAGTGGTTGACATTTGTCACCAGCTAATGTTATAGTTTATATCAAGAATGTATCCCACAGGCCTCACTGGGATGGTTTTTGGAAGGTGATTGAATCATAGGGGCAATATGGCTGACTTGTTGTTAGTTAAAGCATAAGACCTGGTTGGAAGTGGAGGATCACTGGGGGTGTGACTTAAAAAGGTGGTTTTCCTTCTTGTTTCTCCCATAACTTTGCTCTCTGGCTTCCAAGACTGCTCATCTTTCACTCACTGTGCCCTTCTGTCATGCTTCTCTCTGCCTTTCAGCTGACTGGCAATGGAATGAAGAGAGAGACAAAATGAACTTCTCTTCCTTTAATTAGTGAGTGCTGGGTATTTTGTTATAGTGTCAAGGTGACTAAGACAGTGACAAAAAGAAGACATCCAATGGGATGAACTCCCTGACTTCAGATAGAATTTAGCCACAGAGAAAAAGTGGAAGTAGTTCTAAGTGTTAATGTCTACATGTGGTTAACAAAATGGTCAGCACTCCGAATTTGAAGTCTCGTTATTCATTTTACTTCTAGAACCAAAAAGACAAAAACAAAACAAACAAAAAAAAAAACCTCATTAAGAGCTTTCTTATACTGTATAGTTGAAGGAAGTCTATGCTGGGAAAAAGGAAATCATTGATACCAGACCATCCTCAGGTGACACGAACTCTTGCTAGTTTCCATGTCTGAATCACTCCACATTCCTTTGGGTGAGTGGAATCATAGGTACTTCTGAGAATGTTTCTTGGATTAATATCTTTAGGTTATACCATATATTTTCTTGCTACCTTTCCTTAAAGCCTCCAGTAATTCTTTATCAGACTCAGTGTGTTCCCAGTTATGCAGAGGTTAACTGGCTGTTCGCTCTGAGGCACACTGCTTCCTGGGGCATAGAATTGCATTCTTAGCCAGACCAACTGTAACCTCAGCACTCTGGGAGTCTGCAACAGGATTAAAAGTTCAAGCTCAGTTTGGGGAACTTTGGTACATAGTGAGATGTTGTATTAACATTTAAAAGTTATAAAATAGGGCTAAGGTTATAGTTTAGTGGAAACATCTGAGTTTAGCCACTTGGCTTACAAGAATGTTTTATTCTATGTAGTAGGGTACCTCATGGACATCCATTAATAAATTCCTACTTCTGCCTTACCAATGGACCATGGACTTCTGAAACAATTCTGAGATATGTCTTTCCAAGTCCTTATAAATGTAACTGTCATTGTAGCAAATAGCAAGATGGTGGCAGAACTTGACTCTGACAATCATGATAAAGTATAGTGCTTTCCACATGAAGACTTCAAGAAATTGCATTCCTAGAATCTGGAGTTTTCTGTCAAGAGATTAAAATTAAGAGAAAACTAAGAAACCTATACAGGCATATTTGCTAGGATATCAGATCTCATGAATATCGATTTGTATCCCCTCATGAGGCAAGAAGTATGGCCCAATAAGAGATAAGCTAAGCTGAAGTAAAATGTAAAACTGATGGTCTCAGGAGCATAACATTATAAATACCAATGGAGGCCTGGTACAAATCTATAGATTTGAGAACAATCATAACTACTCATACACTGCTTACTCTGTCTTTTAATTTATTACTTGATTACAAAATACACCCTTTATCCCATTTTCTTACTCTTTAATACGGAATATTTTGTTGTGATTACCTTTAAAATTTTTTCAATAACATTAAAAGTGAAGGCTGAATGAGGATCATAAGAGAATGGGATTAGCCAACATTACATGTAATAACTGATGAGACTGGAGTTTTCTTCCCATGGGGAAATTGAACATGCCTTTATTTGTCTGAGGACTAATTAGGATGCAACATTTGGACTATGTTGCTGTTGTTCTTACTTTGAGGTTTAGATATGAGGAGAAGTATATATCTAAATGTGGATAAGCCACAGAAATGGTACCGTAGACTGTCTTTATCAATATTCCAATGTGGAAAGCTAGGATCCAGATATGATTTAGGTTCCACTAGAACAAAATGCTAGTTCTGCACTGAGTTGCATGGAAAGAAGGACCACTAACCCTGGGCTTGCCTTGTACTTGGGAGAAGTGTCATGACTCTGTCTTGAGCCAGGGTGAATTTTTTTTTCTTTTCTTTCTTTTTTCTTCTCCTCTGGTCTCCTCTCCTGTTCTCTCCTCTCCTCTCCTCTCCTCTCCTCTCCTCTCCTCTCCTC
>NW_004524627.1:3015541-3025233 GCF_000260255.1 Octodon degus | reverse complement strand
AAAATCCCAAGATGATGAAAAAGAAGTTGATAAGTATTCAATATTGGCTGTTACATTGCACATTGTAGTAAATCACAACAGGGTTTTCCAAACTTTTCTAATCATAGATTTAATAATTTCATATTTTACATAATTATTACCATGAACTCAGTAGGCTGAACAACAGAATTTATTTTTTAAAAAATAACAAAAAAAAAAACCCTAAAACAATTTATTATCTCACAGTTCTGTTAACTGGAATCTGATAATTGTCACTCTCAGTGGTCTAAAACAAAGGCACGGGCAAGACCATGCTATGGCCATTCTCAGTTGCATCAAGTTCTGTGTCAAGTCCCACTGGACGTCTAGCCCGTGCTTTTCCCATTCCTAGAAACCACCCTACTGTTTGCTATGAATTCTTCCCCTATGAACTCACCAATTTCTTACCATGTCTATCGAGCTAACATTTTTGGTCTCCATCTCCTGCTTTTAAGACTTGGATGAGTCCAACGTAGCAGAAGGGATCCTGTCTCAAAATCAAAAATTAACAAAAAGCCTGGAGATGTAGTTCAGTTAGAAGGTCCTGGGTTTGATCTCTAAGACAGGAAAAAACAAAAGAGCTCATATGACTAAATTAGATCCATACAATTAATATAGGAAAAATTTCCCATATCTATGTTCATAGTCTTAACCACATCTCCAGTGTCCCTTTTGTTAGTCAAGGATTTAGGGCATAGACTTCTTTATGGGGTCCTTATTCTGCCCACCAAAATGGATATATTAGATCCTAGTAACTGATAGTGCAGCATTATTAATAATTTCCATATCAGCCTTGAGAAAAAAATGTACATTAGAGTTTTTTCTCATTTTCTTAAAATAACATTATAGTAATTCTACTATGAGACTCTAAAACCAGGGAGCTAATTTATCATGGTTTAAAGCACAAATCTTTCACCATCGCCTTCTCTATAAGAAGATGTTTTGTTCTTTTCTTCATTTTCCATATTGAGTTTTCTTTTTCTAACATCTGGAGAACAAATTAATCAAATGGTAAAACCATCATAATAACATCCCAAACAGAAGGCAACAATGGCCACTCACAGGTCAGGATGAGTGCATTACTTGTAAGATATTCTGTAGCCCCAGGACAGTTTCATAGTTGTCCAGATATTCCAGGTAGAAAGTTAGAAATTAAAACCAAACATGAATGACTCCAAAGTCCACAAATTTTCACTACTTTAATTGCTAACAATTTTGAAGTGTAATTTAAATTATATGATATAACTTTGAGTTGGAAATAGAGAAAATCAGAATTAATATAAGTTATGAATATTGCGACTATTACCTTACTTATATAAAATTTACCTCCTTCATATTTATTTTAAAATCTAGCATCTGATTAAAATTTTGTCTGAACAAAAAAAATCAATCATAAATATTATTGAAGATTTGATTAGACTATTATTTTACATTACTAAAACATTGTTTTATTATAATTTGAATTTCTAATTTTAGTACTTTGTATTTATGTAAATTATCAAATATAATTCTATAACAGATTTGGATCTTTAAATGAGAAAATAATGCATTTTGTTTAGGTTGTAATGAGATTAAATTTGTAAAAAACTTGATTAAATTTGGATAATAATTTTTCCAAATTTCTGGTTCTCTGATATTTACCCTATACTTTATTTATTTATTTATTTTTTTGGTGCATGTGAAGATTTTGGATAGGAATAACTGGGTCTGTGTTACATAAACACATACTATATCCAAAAAAAGATTGCAAATTGTACAAATTTATAAAACTATTATGCTGTCTCAGTCATGCTAAGGTATTAATTTTGGAGAAAATATAAGCTAAACATACAAGGTCAGAGCCCTCTTTGAGTTTCTATAAAGGCTTTTTACAGAAAGAACCATAGTTTTGTCAGAGATCAACTGTGTGACGACTAGGTTGGCCATTTAAAATAAAGCACTTTTACACATAGATGTGTCAGGTTTACTCGGCTTGGTTAGATAAGTAGTTATGCCCTGATTCTTACCTTCCATGCTAGACTTCTCACTTTATTTCTTACCATTTATATTTGGATGAAAAACTATCACATAATTAATCAACTTGTATTGTTTGTGATACATTGTCAAATATCATCTACTTGACTTCAGCCCTCTATAATAAATTTGACCTCAAGATATTAGAATTTATTACCACTTGACCCTTTCTGGGGATGGAAAAATATGATAGTACTGGTCTCAAAAGTTATCTTTCATTCTCATTCTACTCTTCTATTGTAGAAGGCCCTTGGCTAGACTTACCAGTGAGATGGATATGCAGATAAAGTGATCACTGGAGCTACAAACACATACCACCCAGAATGTGTGGGTAGAGGTTAAGAGATAGCCTTGAGGGCTGCAGTGTAACGAGGATTAAAAAAAGCATTGCTTGAGGAATGTGTACTCTGACCCTGGTCATCCCCATACTCCATTTAAATACTTCGATTAGTCCTAAGGTCAGTCATGTAACAGACCATCTTGTCCAGCCCCGCCCCTTACATGAATTCCTACACAGATGTCCTTCTTTTGTTCCTTATCAGTAAAATGCCATAGAAGCTTTCCCTGAGATTCTCTCACACTGAGGGAATTTATAACCTCTCACACTGAGGTTAGTGAGTAAAAGCAGTTCCGTGGGTCTCTTGGAAGTAAAACTGGATATGAACTTTTAAGTAACTGCTCATTCTTTTACCACAGCGGTCAAGTACAACAACACCCTGCCCTTCACAGCCGTGCGATTTGCAGGACATCATCCTTAATTAGTGCCAATAACCTATGTTTATTGTCTTGTCTTTGACCAATGAAACAGATATGCCTCCACTATTGTCCACAATTTCCTCTATGCAACTGTTTTGTGGTTTTGGCAAATCATACTCCTAAATTTCAGAGTGAAGCAAGGTCTTATTTTCTGCTCTGGTTATGTGACAGACACTTTGTCTAGAGTTCTGCTTTTCATCTGAGCCAAAGTTTTGAGCCATGGAGAAGTTTAAGGATGGCAAGTATACTGCTCAGGCTCACATGTGTAATGACCTCATACACCTAGCCAAACTCCTGAACCGACTGCTTCAAAAGGAGTCTGAAACTCCTCTGAGACAAATATAAGCTTCCAATGGGTCAGATTAGCAAACCTGCAGATTATACAAGCAACAAGTATAAGGAATAGGTTGGTAATTTAACTATTGTTACATATTCTATTTTGAAAGCCTAATATCTGGATAATTGATTGTAGTTCAGACACCTCACTGCCTATTACACTGAATAAAACTTGATGTAAGAGTTCACTCTTCTCTAATTCAGGGTCTATTTATTGTTCTCTGTTATTTAATAAGGAGTGAAAAGGAAGGGAAAAAGCTAGATGTATTAGCATATTCCTGTAATCGCTACACTCTGTAGACTGAAGTTAGAGTATCAACAAAAGTCTGAGACCTTCCAGGGCTACACAATAATCTGAGGACCCGGCTAAGCTACATAACAAGAACTTGCCTCAAAAAAAAAAAAAAGAAGGAAGTAAAGAAAGAATCTAGAGGTACTGTAGAAAACAAATGTTGTACTCATTTGGTAATATATATTTCAATTTAACATTTACTATTATCCACATTTAATAATAATATCCTCTATAGAAGAAAAAGTGTTATATTGATAACTGTGTAACTTTTATTTTATTGAAAAATAGCTTGACACTAGGAAGTATTAAAAGATAAAATGATTTTCTCACTTTTCTAATGCATAAAACTATCTCTGTACAAGTTCACTGAGAATTAAGCAATATAATATATATAAAAATCTAACATGTTAACTACTGCAATACTATTGCCATTTTTCCAAAATAGATAATGTATGTTATCTAGTAATGTTATCATTACCAGAAACTAATTATTTAAAGAAAAATGTATATCTAAATTGCAATTTTGACCTAATCCAGAAGATTATACCCTAAAACCAATATTCTATCAAATGTGCTAAACAACTCAAAGAGATATGGGGATTATGTATTTGTCACTGGTATAAAAAGATGGTATGGTAATTTCTTTGTCTACCAGTTGATTCAGGACACAAAACAAAACAATTAAAAGAGATCTTTATCATTATTTTTAAGAAATTTCTAAAGCTAGACACACATTATCTACTCTCTCTCTCTCTCTCTCTCTCTCTCTCTCTCTCTCTCTCACACACACACACACACACACACACACACACACACGCTTACACTTGGTCCACCTAAACACAATGAGGAATAATAGTCAGTTACCCTTATGTTTAGGGAATATGTTTTCAGACTGATCCTTCTAAGAGTGCTTGAAGAATTTTCAATTAGTACATACACACTTATAATAAAGTTTAAGTTATATGTTAGCCATAGCAAGAGATCAACAAAACCAGTAATAAAATATAATAATTTTAATATAGTGTAATAAAATTGGCAGCATCACTATTTTCTGGTTGGAACCATTATTAAATAAAATAAGAATCATTTCAACCCAAGCATTGCAATACTGTGACAACTGAACTGATAATTAAGATAGCTGTTATGATTATCTTAGTTATCTCCAAGTGACTAAGGAGTGGGCACAATGTACAGCCTAGACATGCTGGACAAAGGATGATTCATGCTCCCAATAAGACAGTGCAAGATGGCACAAGATTTTATCATGCTACTCAGGATGACGTGAATTGAAAACTTATGAATTACTTATCGCTGGAAATTTCCATTGAATATTTTTGAATAATGGTTGACCGTGCATTATTAAAACTACAGAAAATGAGACCACAGATAAAGAGTACAGGCTGAATATCATCATAAAGAAAAAGACATAAATCTACAGGAGAAAATGAACAGAATAACAACAGAGTTCAGAGAGCAGTGAGAGAGCCCTAGGGTCTCGACAGTATGTAGATTTGGAGATTCAATCAGGTACCTCTAAAAAGTGGGGCCAAAGGAAGACTGCAAATTGGAAGCTCGGTTGGGAATATACGTCTAGTACAGAGGTCCCTAATTTCCTCTCCCACGTGGCACAGCTGAATGACTGCCCCCTGCTTCAAATGGGAAGGCGGAAGCCTTGGTTTCTAATGAGGATATATCAGAGGGACCTTGAACTAGGGAAATCTAGCACCAAACTAAAAATCAAGACTAAGTAACTCTACATAGCACATATTTACAAGCTTCAAGTTTACTCTCACTAGTGAGATCCCATTGAAAGAGTATTCTCTGATAATTTTGAGCAACTCAAGAATGTAAAATACTTAGAATCCAAATCACTAAAATTGGAATTTCTCTATTAAATGAACACAATCAGAAATAAAAATTAGTAGCAAAAAGAATTGTAGAGATAAAATGCAAATTTGTAAAAAGAGAAACATTTTATTAAAAATACAGAGCAGTAGAAAACATTTTTTAGATGCTAAAAAGTTGATTTGCTATGGGTACCATAATATAATACTATGTACTATGTGGATTATACAATAGAAGTACTTGCATTTTATTTTTTTATGAATTTAGGACGGGGTGTACAAGGTGTACAGGGAGTACAGGATCTCAATATGTAGATCGGACTCATAGTGATTCTCCTGTTTTCAGCCTCCCAAGCGCTAGGATTACAGACGTGTGCCACCACACTCAGTCTCAATCACCATCTCAGTGTGCCGTGGGAGGTGGGGCTGGTACAGCACGTCAGGAATTGAACCCCAGTCACTGCGCTCTGCTAAAGCAGGCGCTTTAGTCCTCTGAGCTATCTGGTCAGCCCTTTTTCTCACATTTTTGAAGGATGAAAATCCTTGATTAAGCTGTCTACTGGATTATTTCTTGTTCTTGGGCTTACCAGTGGTCATCTGTCTATGCCTAACATGGTCTTCCCTTTGTATGTCTATAGGTGTTTTCTTAGGAGGACAACAGCCATATAAGAATAAGGCCCTCTTTAGTATTCTCATTTCAATTTCATTGCCTCTATGATTTTATCTCTAATTATAATGACATTTTAAGGTATTGAAAATTAGGGTTTGGAGGCCAGGGAGGTGGCTCAGTGGAATAAGCGCTTCCCTGGCAAGCACAAGGGCCTGAGTTCGAGCCCCAGTTCCGCAAAAAAAAAAAAAAAAAAAAAAAAAAAAAGAAAAGAAAATTAGGGTTTTAAGATATGAAGTTTTGGTAACACAACTTATCCATAGAATCTGCCTTGCAAATTAAAGTTAAATAAACCATCTACAAAGCAAATTGTAAGTTTAATAGTGAGTGGAAAGATAAAAGTTTTGACAGAGTTTTCAGGCTGAGTGTATAAAAATTCTACATTATAAAATAAACATCTCCAAAAATATAAAATTAAGATACTTTTGTGGACAAGAGTGCTTTGAGTTTTCTGTTTATAAGGATCTACCTAATGCTGCCTATCATATCAGCATTAATTTCTTAAACAAATACCTAGTACAGGACCACAATAATAAAGTGTTGAATCACTAGGGCAAAATATGAAACTGCCTAAAAATCTTTTGGATAAAGAGAAAGAAAATTAGGTCACGTATAAAAGCTATGAATCTCAATACCATTTAAATGCTTAAAAATAAACTTGGAAGTGAAATTGAAAATATGCTTCGAAATGTTGAGGGCAGTTATCTCTATCCTAGAAAAGTGTTGTGAAGTAGAAATACCACTTTCTTAGAAAAATAGAATAATGACATTTTTCAGGCAAGGAACAACCTCCACCCCATTTCTTTTCATGAACAATTTTCAGGAATGTTTGGAAGAGGTATGATTTAAACTGACTGTTTGATTATTCAAATAGATAATTTTACTATTACTTTTTGTGACCTTGAGTAATAAATTTCTTCAAGATACACATATAAATCATGTCATTTTAATTACATTTGTGTTATTTATCAATGAGCATTTGCATGAATTTGTTCAGTTCAGAACAGTTCTCTTTAGGAGAGATTTTTCTCTTTCCTGTTATGTTGTTTTCTCAGATAACACAGTTCAGGTCTTTAAACTCGATCCTTTCTTATATCATGTTCTTAGCTTGCCTGCCTTCTTTCCTGCCTCCTTGCCTGCCTGCCTGCCTGCCTGCCTGCCTGCCTGCCTGCCTGCCTTCCTTCCTTCCTTCTTTCCTTCCTTCCTTCCTTCCTTCCTTCCTTCCTTCTTTCCTTCCTTCCTTCCTTCTTTCTTTCCTTCCTTCCTTCATTCCATTTACCTTCCTTCTTTCATTTTATTCCTTGTTTCTTTCCTTTTTTTCTCTTTCCTCTCTTTTCAGTACTGGTGACTAAACCCAGCCCTCACTCTGAACTGTGGCTCCAGACACCAAGTCCCCTTTAAAATATTGTTTAGGGGCTGGGGAGATGGCTCAGTAGAATAGCACTTGTCTGGCAAGCACAAGGGTCTGAGTTCAATCCCTGATTCTGCCAAAAATAAAAATTATAAAAATAAAAATAAAATATTTTCTATCTTTGAGACAGAATCTTTCTATGCTGTTATACTTCCTAGCCTGGGCTGGAACTTGTGCTCCTGTGCCTTAGCCTCCAAGTATGCTGAGATCACAGGTGTTTACTGTCATGACATTTATTTTTTCTGATTAAGAATGATTTTCATTATCACTACTATAATTTTTCTAATCAAAGTAGAGGTTTGATTTAAAGCTGAATGGCTATTACATGTGCTTAATATCCTGAAAGAAGGTCACTGGGAATTTTCATCTAATTGCTTTTCTGTGTTATCTTTGGCATATTAAGTTTTAGTAAGTAAAAACTTCTTTTGTTTGGTTTAAATAGTCTGGAATTGAGCCAGTTGTTTTATATAGATATTCCACAATAATTGAGTTTTAGATCTTTAGAGATTCTTTTCAACTTTCTCAACAAATTCACTATGTGGTTTTAAAATGAACATAAATTTCTACCAAAGTAATTTATTACTTAGGATATTCACAGGTCATATTTCTTTTCCTTTTCATAATCCTTTACCTTTTTATCCTTCTATGTATTTTACTGACATAATTTGAGTTCAGTTTGGTAAAGTATTTTCAAGAAAGTGCTATAAAAGATTCAATAAATACATGTATATTCAGTAATGGTTTTCTTTCAGGCTTTATATGCATTTATGATTATTCATAATGTAACATTGAATTCATAATTGAACCCTAAGAATCATATTCTCTCTTTGAAACAGAGAAGATGTGTCTGTGGCCCACAGACTTATATGCTCATGGCAAACTTAATTTTTAAAAATTCTCATAGATAAACATCACTTTCAGAGGAATAAAAAGAGAAAATAGACCATAAAGTTTGATGAAACTTTGTACTGAAGCTTATTTTCACCTATGAAGTTTTGACAAATGTCTACATGAAGAGGAGAATTTTTCTAAAGTATAACTGACATGCCAGAGGATTAAGTGAAGGTTATGACTTTGATATCTGCAATATTATATTATAGGCTTGAGTTCCAAGTGAATTTCAGTCAAAACTGGGTTGAACTGAAAAGTTATCTGACCCAGATATAAAATCATTTGTATTTCAAAGCAAACATTCTAGACGATCTTGGTCTGTTTCATTGTTGCTACAAATGCTTAGTTTTAGCCTGAGGATAGAGGGCTGAGCTTTGACATTAGTTGAGAAATTTGATAGTTTCACATTCTATTCAGAGAAAATATAGATCTTGGAGGTATTTCTATAATCTGGTTGTCCTCTCTTAGTTTTTTTATGAATAGGTATAATATAAATGAAGATTTGGACTCACCATAGCTATGTGGAATACTTGTTGCCTAAAAATTATCTCTACTTTAGGAAATTCTACTTTTACTCTGGTCCAGCTTATGATTAAATTCTTCATTATAATAAAATGCAAACTGAGTTGGGGAGATAAATACCAGGCAGCTACCTATTAATAGCTCACCATTTTCTTCTGATTGTCTTCTATAGAATCTGATGAACTGATATATTTTTGCAATGCTAAAAGAAAAAAGTCACTAATTTAAAACAAAACAAAATGGGCCATAAATTCTATAATTTCAGCCAAAGAGCAATTAATTAATGATATGATTGAAGTTTGTTAAATCACACATATATAGAGAGAAAAACCTTAGAACTCAGGTTTCCTAAAGTTAAAACTTTGCCTCCTACCATTGTAGGAATTTTTTTTCAGAATGCATATTTATGGGTTGACGTAGAAGGAAATAGAACATCTCCAATAAAAGTCTAAAAGTAGTTTTATATAACTTCATTATATAAATATTAGGAAAAATTCTAACATCAGCCAAAATTCAAAAGAGAAGAAATTGTTAGGAAAGCTTAACATACAAATATCAACAAATATTTAAGGAACAGTGGATGACTAGGGAAGGAAACCACATTCACTTAGTTAGCTTTGACCTATACCCTTCCAGAGAGGAATGCTAAAAATACTCAGTCATTAAACTCAGTCTTGCCTGATCCAAATTCAAACTAAATCTGCATATTTCTTCAAAGATCACTTTGGCTTTCATCATTATATTCTGAATTTTTTGCTGCCCTAAAATCAGTATATCATATGCCTGCATGACGTATGATAGAATAATAAATAATGCTATCTTGTGTTGAACACTACATTTTCTTTTTTTCTTTCCTTTCCTTTCTCTTTCTTTCTTTCTTTCTTTCTTTCTTTCTTTCTTTCTTTCTTTCTTTCTTTCTTTCTTTCTTTCTTTCTTTCCTCT
>NW_004524627.1:3011956-3015441 GCF_000260255.1 Octodon degus | reverse complement strand
TCCTCTCCTCTTTTCTTCTTTCTTTTTGTCTCTTTGAGGCAGATTCTCTCTATGCAGTACAGGCTAGCCTTGCACTCACTTTGTAGCCCAGGCTGCTCTCCAAGTCACAATGTTTTTCCTATCTCTACCTCACAAGTGCTGGGATTACAGGTGTGTGCCACCGTGCCCATCCTGAAATGTTGGTTTTTTGAAGCTGTAATGGAATTTGCATTGCAGTTACTTTGGTGTTCTAAATTTGCCAAGAACAGTCTCTGTACTTTCAAACAATCTTTAAATTATTTATGGTCCCCATTAAACCAAGATTTATTTACTTTGGAATAGATATTCTTGTCCAAAAGGAAAATTCTTGACAAATACAGGAACTAATATTACAGATTTAGATCATTTTACGGTTAAAATAAAAATTTGTAGGACTCCCATAAAATCCCTAAACTTTTTTTCACTGACTTTTTAAACAGGTATATTTACTCATCGTTATCTTAAATGACTGTTGTAAAATTAAACTGAGTTTGGATGTGAAAATTATTATGAACTTTAAAGCCAAGTACAAAATTTGAAGGTTAGTGCTCTGCAAGTAGCTAAAACAGGCAGGACTGTGGTTAGAAACACGCCTGCGGAACACTGAGAAGTACAGATTATCAAGGTTTAAATGCATCCAGAAAAACAATCAATAACATTCTATACCAGTTCTACCTGGGATGTCGAATTTCATGCATTCTTCAAGATCAGAAGGAGTACAAAAAAGTCAAGATATTTGCAGAAAATAGTAGGAAACGATTGAAAGAGAGTTGCAAAATAATCTTTTTAATACAATGAATAAAAGTACTTATATTTAAAGGATATGATGACCTTAAAAAATAAAAGCTGGAGCAGAGGCAAATATTGAGCCAATGATTTTGTGCATATTCAATGTCAACAAAAATGTTTTATGTAGGAAATTAAATTTGAAAGTTCCATATTAAAATAATGTATTATGAACATTTTAATAAAAATGAGCAGACAAGCAGAATATATAAGATGTGACATATTTTTTCATGTGTTTTACTATAACTTTAGTGCTCAATATTATACATAAATAGTTATATCAATGATACTTTTGTAAATATGCATAATTGAAAATTGTCATAAAATAGGTCATTCTCCATTGTGAAAAATCTAAGATTGTATTTTAAACTAAAATCAAAATAAAACTAATTCTGGGCCAGCTAAATAGTTCAGTAGATTAAAGCACCTGCAAGCAGGCATAGGGGCTAGAGGTTCTATCCCCAGGCCTGGGTTGCTGGCCCCGCCACCAGGGTGCTTTGTGAGGGCAAATGAGACTGGATGTGGTGGCACGTACCTGTAATCCCAGCATTTGGAAAGCTGTAAACAGAAGAATCACTACAAGTCTGATCTAGTAGTGAGATCCTGAACACCCTGTAGACCCTTCCCCAAAGTGCCAAAAATAAATAAACAAATTCATAATTAAGACCAATAACATCGACACAATATAAGCAAAGATAGAACCCTATAAAGACCATCATAATTTAAAATACTAAAATTATGTAGCAAATACTGTGACTAATACACGTGCATTCAGCATTTGTACATAATACCTGTGCTCTTCATGTATTGAAATTATACATGTAGCACAAATAAGTAACTTTTAAATTTGATTTAAAGTTGATCTCAGATAATAGGACCAGCTGAAGGTACACAGATGCATAGTTAAACCTGCTACTTTAGTTAGAGTTTTTAGCTATATGTTGTTGGAAAACTTCAAAAAAACCCATAAATATCTTATTTTCCAAATAATTACTTTGTCTTTTAAGGATGGGCTTTCACTGTGCAGTTCAGCCTGGCCTTAACTCACTTTGCAGCCTCGGCTGGCCTCTAAGTGGCAGTGACCCTGCCTCAGTCTCCCTAGTGCTGGGATGATAAGCATGAACCGTCATGCCTGGCTTGTGCAAATGATTTACAAGATTATTAAATTCTACAACTTATGATAAAATTCTGAGTATTCCATCTTGATTTTGGCCATTTTATATTGTACTTCATTGCAATTTTATATATGTGACATTATCTTGAATTTTTGAAATTGCATTATTATTTTTAAAGTTGCTTTTAATTGCCTGAATTATATCTGTTTTCTATTAAATTGGTCCCTACCTCTCTTTGTCTTGGTTTCTGTCTTCATGGTGGTCTACTACATTTTGAAAAACTCATGCTACTTTTATTTAGGCATGAGCTTTGAAGCTGATAATGACTTTTTCTGGAATATCTTTCTATTTTAGTGTATAGATCTGTTGTCACATTTGTTTGTCCTGAAGGAGAGACTGGGCAATGAACTCTGGGTAAGTGAGTGGAACATGATATTTTACTTTAAAAAGACTCCTCTTGAATTTGGACAAAATAAGTTTTCCTTATTTAATTTTTCCAGAAGGTTTTCCCATGTAACTCTAACATGAAGAGGTTTTGAATCACTTTGTTATGTAGTAAATACTTTTATAAGACAAAAGTATGTATAGTGGTAGACTATTTGGCATGCACTTTACTCTTGAGCTGTTCCTCTAGCATATAAGGCTCAGTAATAAATTACGCATAGCAGAAATTGTTTTCAAGATGTAGCCATAACATTATTGTCCATTACTGTCCATTTTCTTATTTCTGTTTGATCTTCCACAAAGTGTCGGGTTTTTGATTCTTCCCTTGAATTTGGATGCATTTGTATCTCTGACTCCTATGACTTCATAATAAACACAATAAGAAATAGGACACTTTTTAAAAATGTATTTAGTACAGGGTCTCACAACACCACTCTGACTCATAGTGATCCTCCTATTTTCAGCCTCCCTAGTGCTGGGATTATAGGTGTGCACCACCATGCCTGGACTTGAAACTGGCCCTCAATATTTTATTTTTGAATATTAATTTTTATATTAAATTGAATTCCAATTGTTGTCAATTAATGTTAATATTTTGTGTACTAATGTTGTAACATACATCCAATAAGTTTTATTTTGACCTGTGTATTAATAACAACCTCAAGATTTGTCCTCTAGTAAATAAAGCCTTAAGGTATAGATTAGCAATTTTTTTTAATTTTAAAGATTAGAGCAAACAAAAGATAAAGCATTAGAAAGGAAACACTAAAAAAAATCCCAAGATGAGGCCTGCTGCACTTGCATCCGGCCCGAATGGGAGGTCTGGGCGCTCCCCGCACTGTGGACCCTGCCAGAAAGCCGCGCGTGCAGAGTCACCAAGACGTGAATTTTGTTTTGTTTTGTTTTTATGCCTACAGAACTGGTTGTTGCGGTGCAGTCATGTCCACTTTGCCTTTGAAAATACTGCTGTGGGATTTTCTGCCGAGTTCCGGGAGCCCCCAGACCCAGTCCTAGCCCAGGTCCGGAACCCCCAGACCCAGTCCTAGCCCAGGTCTGCAGCAGGAAGGAGCTGAGCACAGCAGCCAGACCTAAGCCAGACGCAGCTGGATAACTCCAAACTCT
>NW_004524627.1:2990317-3010862 GCF_000260255.1 Octodon degus | reverse complement strand
TCTTTCTTTCTTTCTTTCTTTCTTTCTTTCTTTCTTTCTTTCTTTCTTTCTTTCTTTCTTTCTTTCTTTCTTTCTTTCCTCTTTCTTTCTTTCTTTCTTTCTTTCTTTCTTTCTTTCTTTCTTTCTTTCTTTCTTTCTTTTGCGGTACTGGGGATTGAACTCAGGCTCCTTGCACTTGCCAAGCAAGCACTTATTCACCTGAGCTACCTCCCTGGCCCCTCTTTTTTTAAATTAATTTTTTAACTCAATTCCTATAAGCAAAGTCCTTGCTGTGAAAGAGCTTCTCGTGAACTATAGTGTAAGTAGTCTATGTGAGTAGGCACAATCTTGCAGGGTGAAAGGGACTCGCTAGCCCATAGCACAGTTATGGTGTTAGATTGCATCACCTTTAAATTATAGGAATGCCTGATTTAAAAAGGCTTATGAATGAGGAAGTTATTGTCCCCCTGGACAAGAAGACTAAGGATAAGGATTTGTATTGGATATTATGATTTGCGTCTCTCTTAGTTCTACTTATTTTCACTGCTTACCATCAATGTTTGCCATGTAGAAATTTAACTTTGGCTCTTCTGGATAATGTTCCAGAAATACTGCTGCCCTGAAGATAACAGGGATTGACTATTCTTTGTGTCTGACATGAGGACAAGAAATGTAACTGAACAGCTCTTTTAAAGTTAACTTTTCTCTCCCTGTTATTCAGGATTGAGTCACTTGACTTCCATAAATTGTTCACTGCAACAAGATTGATTCGACTTGCACAGAGTCAAGATTACACAGAGATTGCAATGGAATTTCCATGATAGCTATAGGATATTATTTGTCCAGGGTAGGAGCACACATAGGAAAACTTACAGCCGGTCTTCTTTGTCCCCACATACAATCACAGAAGAAAATGTATAAAAAAAATTTTCTGTGCTGAATATGTAATGTCATTATTTCCTAAAGACAATATAGCAAAAACTATTGTATTAGATACTATATGTAATCTAGATATTATACATACAAACAAGAATTGCATAGGTAATATGCAAATACTGCTTTTGGTATATAAGTAACTTTGTGCAGATTTTGATATCTGCAGGGTCCTGGGAACCAATCCCTTGCAGAAATTGGAGAATGATTGTATCTTAAATTGAGCTTTTCAGGAGTGGATCTGAGGATGTGGGAGACATGAGGGAGGGGAAGTACAAAGCACAAAGATACCATACAAATATATGTATTTCCATAATGAATGTATGTATATGTAGTACAAATATATAAAACATGGAAGTGATACACTGATAATGGCTTTTTGGAAATGCTCATTATAATTCCTACTGGGTATCTCTCACTTTCCTGGTTTGGGCCTCATAAACAAATTTTAATTAACAATTTCTTTTTACTTTTGTCTGATAAAATCACTACAAAATTCCATATATTTTTCCTTTATATGCTTTACTTAGAATTTCTTCTACAAAGATAGATTTTTTAAATTTTTCCCTTAATCTATAAGCAGTACTTACAGTATTTAACAAATCAGTTTAGGTGGTTCTATAAAATTCTATAGGATTTTATAATTCTGTAAAATTCTTGAAATTTCTTTGCACATTTTTGTTATCTAGAATAATTTAACGCTACAATATAACATACATAGTCTTATGATAAATTATAAAAATGTATAGTTTTTTTTCATGTATTTAGACATGGTCTATAGGGTCTCACTATTTAGATCTGACTCACAGTGAGCCTCCTGTTTTCAACCTCCCAAGCACTGAGATTACAGGAGTGTGCCACTTCACCCAGTCTCAATCGCCCTCTTAGCCTGTCCCGGGGGCAGGGCTGGCACAGCATGCAGGGAATTGAACCCCGGTCACTGTGCTCTGCCTAAGCAGGTGCTTTAATCTGCTGAGGTATCTGGCTGGCCCAAAAAGTTATACAATTTAATGAAAAATATTTTCTGTATATTTCAGAACTCTTGCCTTATGAAAAGATTATTGACACTGCAGCACTAAATTTTCCCATTTTAACATTTTAATAATTTAGATCAATGTATGATTCTGGATCCTTTATAACACCTAGAAAATGAAGGCTACATCATTAGATTTGATCTGGCTTAAAATCGTAGAATAAATGAGAGACAGAGCTTTTCAAAACTGTTATGCAAATTGTTATTTACAGACAAAGATATACTATGCTAAGTGTCTTATTGACCCTGACAAGATAAGTACTAACATGAGAATAAGTATGTGGTTGTTCTGTTTGTTGAATGGAATATAGGCCAGTGTTTTCATTACAGAACTCACAGCACTACTTGCTGTTGGAGAGAGCTCTGTACTGCAAAATGTAATAATTTGGAGCTAGTTTGTCAATTGTAATGCAAAAGTAAAAAAAAAAAAACACAGAATCAGTTTATTTCAAAAAATGGTTGAAATATAACTACAATTTTATAAAGTAAACTATATAAAATAGCTACTGATAAATGACTGAAAAGTAGTTTTGGAGAATGGTATTAATTGCTTCATTTGAGGTGAGCATTAAAGATACTTAATCTGAAGAAATTTAAATTGCTTCAAACCTCTTCTGTGCCTGTACACGTATGTTAAGGAGATTGATTTTAATGTTATGAACATCACTGTACTAGTTTAGAAATGCATTATATACTCTCCTGCAAGTAATAAATAATCAAGTTAAATAAATTAACAAAGAAAACATAAACAAATCTGTAACATTAATATATCACTGATAGACTTATTATTTAATCAAAATGCCAAGTGTGTTTGTTACTGTTTTTAACAGGAAATCACTTTTCAAGTATAATTTATTTTATAAGTTTGTGGTTTAAGATAAATTTACAACATATACAGATTTCATGGTTTTTTCCTCTATTATCTGTTTTCAATTTTTTATACCTTGTACCTTGAATGTTTATATTTATCTCATTGCTCAGCTATTCATTTTTCTATTTTAATAAGAAATTGATGGATAACAGATGAGGGGATAAACTCGTACTTTATCACAAATATCAGAGCTATATCTGGCTCAGTCTTCTGTGAGTTAGTGAGTACTGAAACTGTAGCTGCTTACAAAAATGAAATTTAACTTTAAAATGAAACAAGAATTGGTCTTATGCAGTGTATCTACAAAATCTCTAGAACAGATTACTGATTTCCTTCAGGAGGCACTAGTAACAGCCTCTTGTGCTCCTTAAAGTTTTTGTTTCATAAACATGGTAGGTCTGAGTAAGGAGAGGAGAAAGAAACGCTTAAATCATAACACAATTTTAATAGCAAAGAAGATAAATGCAGGGACATGAAAATGTAGAAGAGGAATAAGAGGAGAAACAAAATCAGGGGTAGGGAGACAGACAAAAATGGTGACTGACAACAAAAAAACCTAACTTTCCCTTCAAGCTTTTGAAAAGCTCTTAGTTTCTTATATGTCTTGAGGGGGGAAAAAGTAATTTATATAGATGGTAACTACTTAGACTGTGATTTCCCAAAAGCAGACAAATTTTAAAATTATATTAAATATTCTAAGAAGATGGTTCCAGAAAGAACAAAGAATGGAGAGAGCCCAGGAGAAAAAGGAGGACTCACAGCTTTGCTGGGTCAGGATATGTGATAAGACTTGAGAAACTGATACCTTGGATTTGGAAGAGAAAAAGGAGGCAGGTGATCTAGAAAGAAAAGAATGTTAGAAAGTGAGCTATCAGTGGTACTAGGAAATTAATTTGGTCCTAAAGTAGGAAGAATTATTCATAAAACTAATATAATATTTAAGGAAATTTTACTTGGTGCTAAGTACATACACATTACTTTATAAAGATTATTTTATATACGCAACAATCTCATGAGTTGTGATACTATCATATCTGTTTTACAGATGGAAAATCGGAAGTATGAAAGCTGTTTGTGAGATGCTGCTGCAATATTAGTATTCTTTCTGTTGCAGTAATGAAATTTTGGAGGCCTAATAAAGTAAAAATTATTTTAAAAATTAATTGTTCTGGTTAGGTGAGGTGGTGCACTCTTCTAATCCTTGGGAGGCTGAGGCAGGAGGATCATTGGGAGTTCAAGTCAAGCCTTGCCACAATGTGAGCTCAAGGCCAGCCTGAACTGCAGAGCGAGACCCCTTCTCAAAAAACGAAAGAAAATAAATAAATAAATAATGGATGGATGGATGGATGGATGGATGGATGGATGGATGGTTCTAGTAGTTTAAGGCCATAACACTGGTGTAAGTTCAGCTCTGGTGAAGAGTCCAAGAGGGCAAACAAATGACCCTGGTTGTTTCCCAGAGTCTAGCAGGAGGTCACTGAGATTTTGCAGCTCTGGAAAATGACCATAGTGGTTCTTCCAGAACAGAGTTAGTTGTCGTCACAGTAAGTTGTACAGGTCTCAGCCTGGTGCCTCACTCGCACTCCAGCTTCCTGCTTTATGATGTGATTTCTTCCTTTCACATGTGTTCTTGTCATTTGTTTGCCATCTTCAGTTCTTTACCACAGCTGAGCTTATAATAATAATCGCAGCAATTGGAAAAGTAGCAAGTTGTAACTCAGTCTGGGAAATTTAACCACTTTGTGAGATTCTGTCTCAACATAAAAAAAGAAGGAACACTTTGAACAGAGTTCAGCACAAGATTTCTGGTTTAATCTCTAAAAAAAAAAAATAGGACAGTAGAGATTCCTCTGCTCTCTTTGGCTTCTCGTAATGTGTTCTCTCTTGCATGTGTGTTCCTGATATTTTTCTGACATCCACCAGGAATCCATCAGAAACAAACGGAAGTTAGCGCAATGGCCTTGAAGCTCCAAAACTATAAGATTCATAAGCCTCTGTTCTTCACACATGGTACAACATACCTTTTGTTGGTATCACAAAGAAAATTCATTAAATCAGAAAAATTTTGGCCTTCAACACTTGCAACATATGAAAATTAGTAAATATTCTTTGGGATGCATTATTAGTTACCTTATCACTTAAATTACATCTATTCAAATTCAACCAAGTCACTTTCCAGTAGAAAAAATCAGGAGAAAGAGAAACACATTAACTTTCTTTAGCAGTGCCAGTTTATTCAGGGAACAGTATGCATGAGTATAGTTCAGAGTGGACTGTATTGGACTTTCAACACTTGAACTAGAAGGCTACTCTCATTTCTTTGCATAAATGATCAAAGTGTCAGCACTTCTTTTCCTCCCAATCTCACTTCTAAAGTTTAGGAATTAGCGCACCAAAATTCCATAACCATCAGTGAGGGATAGTTGATAAATGGGTTGATCTTAATTTGCTGTCCATGTAGTAGGAAACTCTGAAATAAATCTTTTTTCTCCTCAGACATATTTTTAAGTTTTAATATCCTGCTGACAAAGTATTTTATAACTTTTTAGCAGAATATTACTCTAATAGACACAACGCCAGCTGCCCTACATGTTTGTCAAAGCCACTCCAACTACAGGAAGTCTAAAATCAATGTTTTATTGAATTTTTAGACTTTAAACATGCTTCATTCAAAGTCAACTTCAACAGTCACCTCAGTGTAGCTGTGAATCTTTACAGGAATGAAGTTGCAAGTAAAGTAAAGAGAGAAAGAGAAAGCTTTCATTAAAATATTTTTGTTAAATAATGCTGGTGCCCAAAAAGAAGAAAATGAAGACTGTACAAAATAGATTTCCTTTTCATTCTTTTACTTCATTCTCAGATTGTAGAGCCTTCCAATATTGATTAACCATCTTGTTGCCTTGACTGCTTCAGTCCCTTAACTGTAAATAAATGTGTATGTCTTATTGAAAATACAGAATATGGATTATGTAACCGAGTGTCAATCCTCCCAGTGAATGTGTTACACTGCCAATTTTATGAGGTACTATGAAGTTGCTAAGAAGGGAAAATTACATTTGGCTGAGTGCAAACTAATGTTGAATGAATAATTATATCTGCAGCTTTCACTGTATTGCTGACAGAATGTGTGCGACACATTTCTGAAAGCCAACCCCTTTAGCTATGGTTTCATTGAGTAACAAAATGTATTGTACTTGTCATGCTGCTCTGAAGGCGAATAACCAGCTTTATTGAAAACACTGCGGCACATTTATATCCCCTTGCTGAGGTGTGGTCACTGAAGGGCAGCTGAGGGAATCACCGAGGAGCACTCACAGGCCAGGCAAGCAACCAGCCTCGACTTTCATTACTCAGTTCACAGCTATTCTGAGTTTTCTGTTTCTTTCTCGAGCTTTTACATGAGTAACCCTCAGAGGAAAAGAATATCAGATTTTTAATATGACTGGTTCAGTGCAGGGCTTGATTGAGTAATAGTTTACAAATATGGTACAAATGAGATTTCTGATTATTTTTGTAGACTTCCATCAGTCAGTCTCCCTGTTCTGCAAATGTAGGAAATGGTTACACACTACCCACAGCATTCCAGACAGAATTCTACTCACATTTTGAATACAATTGACAATGGAAACTCCATAGACATCTGTCATATTTATGTAATTTAGATTTCTATGGCCAGTCCTTTATAAAGTGTGTGCAGTAATTTAGAAGGCTGAACATGTGGGTCATTCTTTATCTGGAATGGAATGAGATTCAAAACAGTTTTCTTCCAATTTAAAAGGTCTAGAACACACACTCTTTACCCTGGGGCCATTTATACTCTTAATTAAAATCACTTTTCCTATAAAAACATCCACCGTAGTCAGGCTTAGCATTGTAATATATTAATCATTATTGTAGAAAACCTTTCAGCAGTAGTTTTTTTTAAACTAATGCTTATTTTAATGTGCGTATCTTGAGTCCACACAGTTTATTTTTATTTTTTTGTAAACACTGGTGCTGTCAGATTTGCTTAGAAAGTTCTTTTGACATTTATAAATAAATGGGGAATAGCAACATTGTGCCTAAAGAATCTTAACTGGCAGGACTCAAAAGAGCTGCCTGACTAAATTATGCAGAATTTTTAAAAAATAATTTTTCCCTAATGTAATTATATTTATTTTCAAAATGTCTTCCAGTTTGTCAATATACCTTTTCTCCAGGTAGAAGATCGCAAGAGCTTTTCTTCTATTATTTCTTGGCAATGATGTAAAACCAAACTGCCAAACCCCCTTGGCGGGGCTGCCCTCTACTAGACACTGTAAAATATTCAGGCAGTGTGTCAGTGGGCCTTAATTTTACAAGTAGATAAAATGTTGATATAACCCACTTTCCCAAACAGAAGGAAGATCCATGAATAAGCTACAAAAGCAAAATAAAACAAAAATTCTTTAGTGAAGTAGCTTCTACCATAAAATTATCAACAGAGCTCCAGAAATATGAGTTAACAATTTCAGAGACTTTATGAACTAGTCATCCAGAAGTTTATATAGTTTCAGTCTCATTTTTTCACTCTTGGAAATAAGTTCATGACAATCATACTAATTAGCAAGAACAGCCGGGGAGATGGCTCAGTGGAATTAAGTGCTTCCCTGGCCAAGTGCAAGGGTCTGAGTTCAATCCCCAGTTCCACAAAAAAAAAAAAAAAAAAAAAAAAACCTGATAGGCAGGGCTAATTAGTAAGAACAATGGACATATCCTAATGTCAATCTTTTGTAGGATTTGTGTTAACATTTAGTGTGTGTGTGTGTGTGTGTGTGTGTGTGTGTGTGTGTGAATCCACGCTATATTTTCTTATGCATATAATTAGTCATGTTAGATATATGCTGAGTAATGCATATTCATTAGGTCTCTGGACCCTGGGGAGAAGTTTTCAAAGCCATTTCCTTTGTGAACAATCTGAAGTTCACCCCCATGGCGGAGATGCGCAGCAATGCTGGACCAGTTTACCATTACTGCTGAGGCATCATAGAGAATGCCAACTTCCTCATTTGGGGAAGGTGCAAAGGATTGATTTACATAAATAAGCACTGTTCAGAGGCCATGAGTTTAAGGAACTTCGGAATGAAGTCTTTGAGTCCTTGGATCATTCACCTTCACTCTACAGCCCACATCTCTGTTTCCATTATAGGGGTGTCTCCCACAGCCTTCAACCAGGATGTCAACTTTTTTAGTGTCCCAGGCAGGTTCTTCTGTGAAAGCTAAACTTTAGCAGAAAAAGGGATCTGTTGTGCCTGTTTCAAAAAGATTTCTGCAAGTTCTCCACCACCAGCAGCCTCAGCTGAGGGAGGGAGCTGCAGCACAGACCAGCTTCTCCTCCACCTTCTTCCTGGAGGAATTTGTATAATTTATATTCTAGTGTGATCTTCTGAAGACTACATTTTGGTCAATTTTAGCCAACTTCTCATTCCTAGTTAATTCTTATTAGCATTACAGTTCAGTCCAATAAAAGCAACTTAATCAGAAATTGAAAATGAGCTTCAAACAAATCTACCACAATCAGTTCTTTTCTGCTGACTGTGCAATAGAAGCCAGATTGTCATAACACATTAGCTGTATGTATTAATACAGTTTTATAATAAGTTTGATGTGATTTAAAAATGAATTTCCAAACCAACTGAAGAAAATTAATGAAAAGTAAAAGCCGTATGGTTTGCCTACAAAGGGAACATTTTTGGCTAACTTTAATGGTCAGTAACTCTAGTACTTGAAATATTTTGTCCACTTTTGCAATTTATATAAGAATCCTCATATATCCAAATGTCAATGTAGAGTAATGACTAACCACTTATTTCATGTTAGGCACTTTTTTTTTTAATTTGTGTGTGTGTGTGTGTGTGTGTGTGTGTGTGTGTGTGGCCAGCTCAGCCCACCAGGGGGTGCGGCCGGCTGGCATGTGGTGCTGGGAGACTGAACCGTGGTCCCTGTGCTTTGCTAAACTTGTTCTAAGTAGGTGCTTTAGACCACTGAGCCATCTCACCAGCCCCAATGTTAGGCACTTTTACAATAGGGATCAAATAAGTGAAAGTCTAATTTCATGGACTACTAATAGAGAGGAATGTGAAAAATGAAAATTAAACATATAACAAATTAGTAATAAATGCTAAGAGTTCACAAAAATGAAAGAGTGATTGTATGAGCCATCTCTCCCATCTGTAAGACACAACAACCAGCACACTCAACTTAAGGTTTAACTTGGCTCATGGTTTCAGTGGATTCGGTTCATGGTTGCCAGGTTCCAAGTCAGAACATCCTGGAAGAAGTACATGATGGAGAATACATGCTCAGTCCATGCCATCCAGGAGGCAGAGCAGGGAACACTGCCGGAAGATGCAAGGGACAGACTCCAAAACTATGCTTCTTTAAAACACCCAGAAACACCTAAAATTGTGCTCCACCAAAGCCAATCGAATTGACCCCATACCCTAATGATGACATTACACCCTGTTAACCTGATATACAAATATATGTCCTTAAGCCACACATACCCTCTAAATAAAGGCACTAATAAATTTATAATTCTACCTATTATAACTAACTTGTGTACAACTGAAAATACAACAATCCTGGCCCTAAAGTCTCAACCATTATACAATTTTAAAAAGTCCAAATCAAAATCTCCATGCTGAGATTCAAGACAAACTCTTATTGGTGAAATTCCATTCAAAAATCCAAAACAAGAACCAGGGAGATGGCTCAGTGGAAGAAGTCCTTCCCTGGCAAGAACAAGGGCACAAATTCAATCCCCAGTGCTAAAAAAAAAAAGAAAAGAAAATTCCAAAACAAGTTGCACAATCTCAAGGAACAATGACACTGTATAAGTATTGTTACCCCAAAATGGAGGAGCAATGAAATAGAAAAAGCATCAGAACAAAGTGAGACTGAAATTAAGCAGGGTGAAGATTAAATTCTGTCTCCTCACATATAGTGAATATGGTGGTAAAATATGATTTCCAAAGGGCTTCAGCTACCACTCCCATGAAACTGGTAGCTGCAGTCCACACATCCTCTCTCTTGGGCTGGCATTCACATTTGGCTCTGTTGATGTGGTATATTACATTTATTGATTTTTTTGCTCCATCCCTGAATTCCTGAGTGAATCCTACTTGGCCATGGTGTATAATAGATGTTTTGGTACATTCTGTTTGCCAATATCTTATTGAAGATTTTTGTGTTCATTAAGGAGATTGGTCTGAAATTTCCTTTCTTGGTTGATTCTTTCACTGGAAAGGGAACTAGGAAAGTAGAAGGGGAAAGAAAAAGAGAGAAAAGAAATAAACGAGAAAATTAGGAAAAAAGTAAACAAGGATTTTATAAATAAGTAGAAGAGTAGTTAAAGGTAGGGGAGGGGAATGGCAAACAAAAGAAGAGTTGAGATAAATCATGCAGGCACAAGTTCCCTTGATGAAAATAATAATTATATATATTTAAAATCTACCTATAGGGGCTGAGGATATGGTTCAGTGGAATAAGCCCTTCCCTGGCAAGCACAAGAGCCTGAGTTCAATCCCTGGTTCTGCAAAGAAAAAAAAATCTACCTATAAGTGTAGTTTAACATAAAGTGTACCTCAAAATTATAGATAAGAATTCCACAATAGCCTGTGGGAAGGATACCAGCAAAGATGTTTTAGAATGCTGGCATCTCAAATTAAGTTTGTAAGATAAAACTTTGAGATGAGAGAAGAAAATATTAGCATTTATTTAGTTAATTATTTTAATACACAAATAAGTATGTATTGAACAAATATATTACATGTGGATTTATGTTAATCTCCTCACTAGGAGTCTTCGTTGTGTGCTATCTTGTCACCCTCACTCCACACATAGTGCCACATATGTCTCGGAGGGATGATGACAATTTCAAGTGAGTGCTACTCCAATGTACTCACTTTTAAAGAGATTGTGATAATTCATAGTTTTCATATACTGGGTTACACACATTCATAAATCATGTTATCTGACTGAAAAACAACTAACACACACAACAAAAGTCAGGCTTTACAAAGAGTGCTCTAAGCAACCAACATGTGAAAGATAACACAATTTTAAAAACAAGCAAAGAGGGCAGGAGATAGCTGAACAGTCTAAGTGCCTGCCTAGCAAGTGCAAGGACCTGGGTTCAATCCCAGTGCTGCATCCCATGCCAGGCCTGGGAGTGCTGTGCCAGTGACCAAAACTAGGCTTGGTGGCGCACGCCTATAATCCCGGTGCTGGGGAGGCTAAAATGGGATCATTATGAGTCCAAGCTGCATAGTAAGACACTGTACCAAATAAATACATAAATAAAAAAGATTAAAAAACAAGTAAAGAATAAAAACAAAATAGCAGATTTCATGTTTCTCCTCCATGGAGCCTGTACAATTGAGTTATGAGGTGAAAACATCAATGGTAGTGTAAGCACTCAATTAAAATTTTTTATAAAGCTTGAAAATATTAAGGAATTTAAATTTTTCCAATAATAGATTACTTGAAATATTTATTTACCTTTAGCTCTTTAACAGTGAACATCAGTTCAACTTCATATGATGCCTTAAGATGTTAACAAGTATCAAAATATCAATGTTAGAATGATCTTTAACTCATCATTCAAAAAAATGAAAATAATGCTCAAAAATTACAAATGTTATTTTAAATAAAAGTGCCCAATTAGGATTTTATAAAATTTTATTAAGCTTCAGGATAATGCTAAAATGCTCTCTTAAGGTTGCTGTTTTAAAAATGAAATAGATTACTATTTTGAAGCAAGTTCTTTGTTATAATATATGAAACCCTATGGTGACATGCTAGCAGTTTATAGAAAAATACGTTATTAAAGATTTAAAGCAATTAGTAATAAGACAAACCACACAGTGGACAATGTTTGCTATGAAGATGGACTAAACTACAGCCTTGTTAGCCACTTTACCCTAATAGGTGCAATAGCTTCTTTCTAAATAGTGATATATAGTGAAGAAATACATCTTTTACCCTTTCTCCAAAGCAAATATGTTTTGCAGAATATTTACTCTCTAGAGTAATAAATTTAAGAAAATAAAAGCCAAATACCTCCGCACAAAACCTGTGCAGGCAAAACTTCTATGACAACAGTTGCATTGAGTAAATTTGTCATACAGGAAGAGCCACCAGGTCCAGTGAGTGTGTGGGAGATTCGCCCAGTTCGTATGAGGGCAGGTGTTGTTTCCTTCGTATCTCAAGCCCAGAAAGATGAGCTAGACCTTGAAGGAGATGACACTGAGCTTGTTTCAAATTCAGCTGCTTTGATTCAGCAAGCCACAACAGTCAAAAAAACAAGGATATCAGGAAATTTTTGAATGGTATCTATGTTTCTGAAAAGGGAACTATTCAGCAGCCAGATGAGTAAGATTAAAGAGTTAATCCAGCCACAGAAACAAGCTTCTTGATTGTAAAGTCAACCTGTGATATTTTAATGAGACAATAAAAGATCTTTATTAAATAGAAAGAAAAGAAAAGAAAGAGCCACAAATGAGTTTCAATCATAGCAGATCATAAATTACAAACTGAAACCTAAAAGTAGAAGTCTGGAAGGCTACTGAACAGTCCCGCCTTGGGTACTTTTCAAAAACGCAGTGCTAAAAACTGTATAGGATATTTTATTACAATCTAATTAACCAGTAAACACCTAGTATCATATTCTCCTTGTAAATTACTTACAGAGATGTTCTTGCTCCTGAATGAAATGCAACTTATTTTTTATATATTGATTTTATACACAGATATCTGATATAAACTTTTGTCGGAAGGGTTTACTTTGTGTTTTACCATGATCATCTTATAACAATAATGAAAACTCTGTCTCCTTTCCATTAGTTACAAATCTGTACTTGTTTTTCTTCCTTTAATAAGCTAGTTACAATGTTTAGGGCTTGATAAGAGAAAAATGGTAATATAAGCAACCTTAATATCGTTCCTAATATGAGGCCCTCTACTAACTATTCTGATGGCTGTAGATTTGTCTAAATGTGTTTCAAGATGTTTAATTCTGGTGGTGAAGAATTTATTTGAATGAATGAGTACTTCCATTCACACTTGAGGTAGTAATAGCCTGTTTAGTTTTTAATGTGGCAAACTTCATTCTTTTTATGTCAAAATTACCCTCTGATTTCTGGGACAGCTTTATCAATATTTTACATAATCTTTAATCTATTTGCTAACATTTGATTTAGGTTGTTTGCATCTCTGTCTCTGAGTGATACTGATCTCTTGTTTTTCCTTTTTAAAAAGTAGTCTTTAAGTTTAAATATCAAAGTAAATTTATTAATCTTATAAAATGACTTGAGATAACTTTCTCTCTGTTGGGACTTTTTATTTAACAATAAAATCTTTGCTCTTTGAGTGTTAAAGCCAGTCTTCTTAATTCTAATAATATTCTTCTATATTCTGGACCGAGTTTTAAATGCCTGCTTACTTCATCAAGTTCCTAGCTTCCAGAGTTTTAAGTTGCTCTTTATTATTGCTTTTATTAAAATAATATTTTAATTTTTATTACTCTTTCTGTAAGAGGGTAGTAGGTCTTATTTCTAGAAATAGAAGTTTTCCCTCATCCAGGTTAATAGGTATTCTTTTCACATTTTATATGAAGGGCTTTGTTTGGGAGGGTAAGAAACAACTTCCTTTATAAGAAAATATTTTTCTTCAATTTTGACTTCAATTTACATAAAGAATAAAAAATATATTGAAGGTAAAACAACAACGTGTTCTGGGGCCCATAACAGAGACACATGGCTCATTTGGAGAAATGAACATAATTCATCATAATCATACTTGGACGAGGATGTTACCAAATTTGCCCTTTAGATGTAGGAGTGAGTAATTCTCAAAATGCAGTGCAAGGAAGTTAAGTGATTTGAGTTTTACTCTAAGAGTAATAGAGACTCTGATTGTGCTAACAATTGTAACAATGATTGTACAGTATACAAATGGAAGTACTGCCATTTATTATGCCATATGGTATAAAGCATTTGAACCTTCAAACCGTGAAGCTGAGACATTTTAAGAAATGGTCAATCACTGATTCACTACATAGATGTTATGTTCTGGGAACTTGAGCCATGTGTAGACTTTAACAATAATATCTAATTAATCATAGCCACAGTCTATGGATGGGTAATATTATTAGTCATCGTAACAATATTTTGCAAAAGGAAGGGATTAACTTTTTGTTTTGAAGGTATATATAATAATTTATGTATTCATTCACTTGTTTTCTGCATCAAGCATATATTAATAATTTATTTAATGACAGAATTTAAGGGCTACAGTATACGTGCTGCCGAAGCAAGCACTGGAAGTTAAGGGTTATAAAGATGAACTAGAAACCCTTGAAATCTAATAAACTTGTAAGATTAAAAAAAAAATCCAGCTGCAAAGTATAAAAAAAGAAAGTGTGACTCTACCATATAGAATTTCTCTTTCTAGTATATAAAACGTGGCAAACGTACAATGCAATATGCAGACAATAGTAACAACATAAATGAAGGATATTTGTAAGCACACAGAAATTGTTTAGATGAGATTCAAAAGAATATTTTAAAGTGACAAATGTTCTAACACTTAAAAATCTAAACAATGTTTAGTAATATCTCCAAATGTAAAACATAAGATGTGGTATAGAAAAGAAAAGGGAAATTTAATGCAAAACAAAAATGAAAAAGTTAGTATGCAAGTCTGCAGGAAAATAAAGGACAAGGTCCATAGATGTTCTGAGCTGCATAACAATTTAAAATACCTTGAAAGCCAGGCATGGTGACAAGCATTTGCAATCCCAGAACTCTAAGAAGCTGAGGCAGGAGAATCACATTTGCAAGCTTATCCTGCACAACCTGTAAACTTAGCAAGGGCCTGTGGATATCTCATTATGAAGACTCTTAAGTTCAATTAGCAGAAAAAAAAAAAAAGCCTTGAGTACTGTTATGGTCTATGCGTGGTTGTTTCCTCAAAGCATCATGCAGTCATGCGCGATAAATTTTCCATAGGTGGCTGAATCTAGAGTTTGTGACTGATTCATGATACAACACTTGGGATTAAGGTGTGAGTGCTATACACACCAGAAAGTTTCAGTCCCTCTCTCTCTCCCTGTCTCCCTCCCTCCCTCCCTCCCTCCCTCCCTCCCCTTTTCCTATGGAATTGCTTTTTCTGTCTGCACAGCCATGGACTGCTACCCTTCTGCCATTTATTACCCTGCCTTGGAGCCAGCTGCTTATGAACTAAAACCTCTACAAATTATGCGCTAAATAAACCTTTCCTACTTTCACTTGTGAGTGTTGGGCATTTTGTTTCAGCAATGAGAAAAAAAAAGTAACTTTGACAAATAAAAGCAAATTATAAAATTGAAATGAAATTAAAAGTATTACCAATATCAGGGAATAGCTTAAACAGTTTCACAAAACCAATAAATAAATTAGAAATAAGAAAGAACAGATTAAGTTTTGTTTAAAAAAAAATGAATGTTAGGTACTGAAAAGAGACTTGAAATAAACAGTGATGAGGAAAAGTTAAATAATTATGTTTCATTAGCATGTATACTTTTTTTAATTTGGCACAGGATCTTGCGACACAGCTCAAACTCATAGTGATCCTCCTGTCTCAGACTCACCAGTGCGCAGGTGTGTGCCACCACACGTGGTTTTGGGGCCAGCATGGCCAGCGCAGTGAGCCAGGAGTTCTGGGGCCAGCTTGGCATGTGATATTAGAGATTGATATTGGGTCCTTGGGTTTGCCAGACAGGCACTTATGCAGCCGAGTTATCTCTCCAGCCTAACATACGAATTTTTAAAAATAATATAGTGTAAAATAAAATGATGCATATGATTCAAAAGTACAATGAAAGTTTTAGCCTCTCAAGAAATACAAGAAGAGGGGGCCGGTGAGATGGCTCAGTGGAATAAGCACTTCCCTGGCAAGCGCAAGGGCCTGAGTTCAATCCGCCATTCCATCAAAAAAAAAAAAAAAAAAAAAAAAAAAAAAAAAAAAAAAAAAAAGAAAGAAAGAAAGAAAGAAATACAAGAAGAGACAAAATGAAGTCAATTCAAAAAGATACAGATCTACAAAAGACAAGAGCACATGATGTGTATATTTATATGTGCTATCATATGGTACATATGCATCTACGTATGTGTTTATGCATTTGTGTGTCACTCATTCACAGAGAACCTAACAAACAACAATATGAAAGACCTCTTCTCTGCAATAAGAAATAGAACATAGATCTATAGAAGGCTGTTTCCTTTCATGCAGAAGCATCTGAAAGCAGCCAATATGTGGCCCTGACTCAAAATTTCCTGGGTTTATTTATGTTCTTTTGAAACTATCATAATTTTGTATCTTTATTTTCTAAACAGTTCCAGTGTCTTTCCAAGAATATCTTCTTTCACCTAAATTAATCTGGGCTGTTATAGAAGTTAAAGCCTGTGAGAGGCCTTCATCATGGAGGGAGAAAGACAGACATCCCTGAAGCCAAGATGGTTCAGAATTTAGCATTGTCAAACAACTATCTGTAGTTATCAGGGCTGCACTCTGAAGTTAAACTCATCAAGTTGTCTATTGTGACAAGAATGAATATCCACAAACTACATGGGATTAAAAAAGGCTCTGAATGTCCTGGTACTGGTTCAAGTCAGTTTTATTTTCAAATGAGTTTGGACATTAAACCTAGAGAAATTTGTTTTCAAGGCTCTTTTGTTTTGCAATTGCAGGAAAGACTTGATAGCTGATACTATTGAGCAGCAAGCCCTCTTTCCATTTTCATGATACAATATAAAGAACACTCTTTAGTGCAAGTTTATAGTCTCCCTATGTGTAGCCTCCAGCAACTCTTTCCCTCTGAGATGGAAGTTCTCCCCAGTGAGGTAATATGGCTATCTTGTGAAGAAATATTGACTGTCAGACTGAGGCACTCCAGAGTTCAGTTTTACAGGAATAGCACTTTGATTTGGAGTGGTTAAAACTATATTTCTCATTGGGAGATGACATACACATATGAATAAGATTTATTCAATATCTATCTATCTATCTATCTATCTATCTATCTATCTATCTATCTATCTAGTATCCTGCTGAAAGAGAACAGAGAACATGTTGTTTTGTACAGTAAGTTTATCTGTTCAATCTCATTGACAAAAATATTATAGGCCTAGGTTAATTTTATTCACTAAAAGCTTTTGGTTTGATAGCAACAAAACTTAAGAACATTTGTCTATTAATTATATTGTTTTTCTTTTTCTAAGAAATAACTCTTTAGGCAAATTTAGGAAAGAGAAAAATATTCATATAGACAGATGAATAACTTATGTTCCAAAGATGCAGATGGTATGTGTTTTGGTCTTAATAGTAACTGAATCAACAAAATCTTTTTTAAAGATATTATGAATGTCAACGTCATAAAAGCTAGTATCAACTTTAAATGTTTTAATCTAAGTTTTATCCCTGTAATAACACTTTATATGTGTATTGTTTGCTTTACTCTTCACAATGGTCATATATGAAAGGTGTTATAATTCTATTTGTGTTACAAAAGGAAATAATTATGATCTACAACAGAGGATTGCCTCAAGCAGCATGTGACAGGGATCCCTATCCTCTGTTTAAAGGCCAGGTAAAACTTGGAATATAAGGTGAAATTTGATTTAAGATTTGAAGCAGAAATTAGAGAAAATAATAAAAAAAATTGGTAAAACTAAAAAGTAGATGAGTAACAGCACAGTTTTAAATAGGGAAAGTAATTTGCACTGGTCTTTTAACACATGACAGATGTTGCAAAGAAGGGATGAAGAGATACTGAGGAAGTCATAACTTCCTGGCCAAAGCAGAGTGTCTTTTTTAAAAAATAATTTTATTGAGAAAAAAATAGCAATGAGACAGTTTCAAAACCTATTAGTAGGACTGTTTCAATAATTAGTACCTTGTGTATTGTTGTCTTAGTGGTTATTTATAGTATAAGATGCAGACATGATATCCTGCCCACAAACACTATTAGTACAAATCTTTCTATTCATTGAATTACAAGAAAGTAGCTGTATATCTATCCTAATATTCTGAATATACAGATACAAAATGATCCTTCATTTGTATCCCCTTTTTTTGTTTAGTTTTGTCAGAGATGGGTATTCCACTGTCATTTAAATATTGTAGGTGTGTGAATTCAGCAAAATAGTCCAATATAGTCCAGTAGTCCATCAAACTCCTTCCTAAAGATACTCTGTAGATTAAGCAGAGTATCTTTAGGAAGGAATTTGACATGTCCCTGAAGACTGTGAGGAGCCATTGAAATGATTATGTAGAACAAACTCCGTATTGTAGTTTGCCTTTACTTTATGTTTCTAACTACAATGCAAGTAATGGGTTTGGAAAGGGGAAAAACAGAAGACAAGAATCTCAGATTTATTTGGAAAGAGCAACTTCAATGAAAGATTAGAGGCATATTATGGTAGTGGCAAAAATTAGAAGAATTGTAGAAAATTTTAGATTTTGGAATTTATAGGAACTGACAGTTTGTTAGTTGTAAAAGGAAAATGGAAAGAAGAGAGGCCTGCTCTGAGGATTTAATCAGGGGCCAGGGGCCAGCTATCAGTGCCATTTACAGACCTTCAGAACACAGGAGCAGGGCAGCAACTGAGATGAGGATGATCAGTGCCTCCTAGAAGGTGTGTTTGAACTTGCTTTAAGGTCGACCTATAGAGAAATGTACCATTTAGTTATAAGAATCCATAGCTCAGGAGAGAAAATAGGGCAAAATTTTAAACTCAGAGACATTGGCAGACACTAGGACTAGAAATTGTGGGAATAGATAGAGTCAGGGTACCTGCAGGGAAAAGAGACCCAGAATGAAACTGCTAAACCAGCAGCCCTACAGATGGGACACAGGAACATGACAAAAGCCTTATGCCCTTTCCCATAATGAGCTTCATCATTGTGTTCTGCAAATATGTGCTAATAAAAGATTGAATGAGAGAAAGAAAGGAGGGAAGGAAGAGAGAGAGAGAGAGAGAGAGAGAGAGAGAGAGAGAGAGAGCCAGCCAGCCAGCCAGCCAGCCAAAAAGAAAGACAGACAGACAGGCAGGCAGGCCAATGGAAGAAACTATCTCAAGGATGATGGTAACAAATCAAGTTTGATTTGACAAATGACATTTAAATCAATTTCAATAGAAAAACAGAACCCAAAACTCAGAGATTATGGAGAGAATGAAAAAAAGCAATAGAAATTCTTGTTGAATTCCAAATAATAAAGTTGTATAGAAAACTGAACTAAAAACTAACTTTAAAATATTGAAAATGAGTTCTAAAATTTGAATAGAGTTTTTAAAAAAAATTCTGCTATAAAATGGTGTGAAGCTGATCTTTTAATTCAATATTTTTTCAATTCTTTGTTTTGTATGTTGAAAATTTGGCTCAGAATTTGAAGTAAATCCACAGTGTAATTGCAAGTACCAGGAATCACATGGTTTTCATAAAAAAAAACCCCAAAAATAGAAACAAAAGATCTTCTAGTGGGGAAGATTTTCACCTTCATTTATAAGGAGAGAGATAAGAACATATGTATGTTTCATAACATGTTATAAAACATAAGAAATTGAAAACAGAGAAGATCAAAAATTATGATTTAAGCAACTACTCAAAGCAAGAAGGTGCAGAACCACTATGTAAAACAGTCTTGGATAAAGGTAAGTTACCTTTTGTTTTAAGGAAACTGTTGGCGAACTCTGAGGCATGGAATCTAAAATCTGAATTATTGCTTATAATGTATTTTAGTGTGTGGTGGGAAGCAGCTGAAAGTAAAGAAGGTTCAAAAATTGTTGTAAGTAAACTGTATAATTATGAAAAAATGACTAAAGCTACTGACTGGCAAGACCCACAAAGTTAGGAGGCTACCCTGAAGGCTGGACAACACTTCAGGGTTATCCATAGAAATATAACCAGTAGAATCAGAGGGACAGAATTTGCAGATCTAATGTCCTAATCAAATTTATTGCCTGGAAGCTACTATGGAACAAAGAAAACATGGCTCAGTTTGAAGGTAATTGATAAGGCAGAAGGAATTTCTTCTGAGGAGCCAAGAACAAATTTTTTGCTCTATTTCAGACCTTAACTGCCTAGATATGGCCCCCACATATATGCAGGATAGTCTTTACTCAGTTCAATAATTTTAGAGCTAGTCACATCCAAAAACATCTTGACAAAAACCTCTAGAGTAACATTAAAGTAGAGACACTAAATCTCCTGGAAGAGAAAGTAGGAGGAACTCTTGAAGACATAGGGGTACACAAAGAGTTCATGGACAGAAATCAAATCGCACAGGAAAGAGTTGAAAGAATTAACAACCGGGACCTGCTCTTACTGCGAAGTTTTTTCACGTCAAAAGAAATTACCAACAAAGTAAAAAGGCAACCCACAAATTTGGAAAAAAATCATGACAAATAAGTACTCAGACAAAGGTCTGCACTCTAGAATCTATAAAGAACTAAAGAATACTAGGGCCCCAAAATTTAAAGAACAAATTCAGAAATGGGCATCCGAGATGAACACACACTTCTCAGAGGAAGAAATTAAATAAGTGAATAAATACATGAAAAAATGCTCCACATCACTAGCCATTCATGAAAAGCAAATTAAAACCACATTGAGATATCATCTCACCCCAGAAAGAATGGCTATCATAAAGAAATCACCCAACAACAAAT
>NW_004524627.1:2977028-2988697 GCF_000260255.1 Octodon degus | reverse complement strand
AGAATATTTTGCTGAGTTTACACACCTATAGCACTCAAATAACGGAACTTAGCAAAAAAAGGGTATACAGATGAATGTCCATTTTGTATCTGTGTATTCAAGGTGGTTAAGATATATATATAGTTATGTTCTTTTAATAAATAGAATGATTTGTTCTAATGGTGTTTGTAAATAGGATCTCAAGTCAGCTTCTTGTACAGCAATTAACCACTAAGAAGAATGTATGCAGTGTGTTAATTTTTGAAGCTGTCTTAGCGATTTGATTTGAAACTGTCTCATTGCTATTTATCAATAAAATTATGAAAAAAAACCTCTAGAGTAATTCTTGATCAAATATCAGACCCTGTGACTCAGTCAAGCTAACATAGAATTAGCCGTTGCAGGTAAAGTAACAAAAATTTCCTATATCAGAGACTTTGGAATATATTAGGTAAATGTCACATTTAAAAAGAGTCAAAATTTTCTTTCCTATTATACTTTTACTTATTATTCTGCTAGAATGAAAATAGACTCAATTCTAGAGCATGTAATATATTTGCAAATCACAGTCTTATGCCTTCAATAATTTGGGGACTTAATAAGGCTTGGAATGCTTTCATTGTCATTGATGCTTTGCTACAGTTCCTTTTTGAGTTATCAGTCTTACTCCTTAAAAGAGAAGGAGACAAATTAACTGAATTCATATACACTAACTTATTTTGTGAAAATTAAAAGCTGACAGAGTCTCAGACAAAACAGTTTCTAAGTTTTGATCATAAAGAATTCCATTGAAGAAATTGTTACATGAGCTTATGTCTTTTGAACTGCAAACAGAAGAAAATGGGATTAAACTTTTGTTTGTTTCTATTATCCACCCTTGATTTTATCAGATGAACATGATATTAACTGTTATTTATTTGTTATATACTTTATATCCTACTTCACACCCTACATAGTTTAGTGTAGTTGTAAGTACAAAGTATTTTTTTAAGAATTGAATTTATTGTACCAAACAGTGGAACACCATTCCAGTTTTTGGACTTATATTTGACAATGTATTGTGAAGAAACATTCTTTCTTTTTTCTCTGAAATCAGAGGGAAGTATAAAAATGCTCTCTGTGTTAGAAGAGTGCTTTCCTCAAGAGTGAGACTTGGGGCCAGGGAGACGGCTCAGTAGGATAAGCGCTTGACTGGCAAAAGTAAGGATCTGAGTTCAATCCTAGATTCCACAAAAAAAAAAAAAAAAAAAGTAACAGACTTCCAATCTGCAAAGGAAAATTATTAGGTATAAAAATAATGTGCTGATAATTATTTATAATATTTTCTCCAATCCATGAGATAACTACAGTGTAGTTTAGAAAAATTATAAGAATAACTACCATTACCAATATTATAATTCCTTATGCATAAAGATAAAACATATTGAAATGAGCCAAAAGCCACTATAAAGTTGCCTACTAATTGATTATTTGTTCAAAACGAATGTGAATACAACTTACACATCATTAAGCACACAGGAAATAAAAATAAGCGTGCCTGATAGTGTCCTTGACCACACACAGTACACATTGCAGGACAAGTTACGGCTCATTTACTCAGCTCTATTTCCTGTTTGGGTCTTTGAGTGTGGCCTGGCCCTGGTGCCTGCTTCAGTTCTATTCATCGCTCTAATCACTCTTTTAACAAATCTATGAAGTATTTCTTCAGGTCTATACTCAAATATTAAAAAGTCTATGCTTTTTAAAAGGGATAATTAGCGTACATTTATTAAAATTTGCAGGTATACAAAGTTTCAAAACTGAAGTTTGCTTTTTTAAATAATACCTTTATGACTTAAACATACAAATTATTTGGTTTTTATAATCATCATTGCTGCATGTTAAATAATACCTTTAAGTTAAGGGATAGAATTGTTATAAGAAATTTAAGGGCAGAAAAATGTAAGTTGCAAAACAGTAAGAGAGCAAGAGAAGTAAATTCTACCCTACTGGGATGTGACCTGATTGAAGATGATAACCAGAGACAAGAAGAAAAAATATATGCATTGTATAAGAAAACAACAGAAGCTGTAGTCAGAAATCCAACTAATTCTTAGTCCATGAAAATGGGGATATTTAAAGATCTGGGTGTATAAAGGTCCAAATTTGAATTCTATACCCATCCCTATAATTTTTAAAGGGGAAATAGTTCCTAGATCATAATGTTTGGAGTCTGAGCTTAAGTACAGGTTAGATTTCCTGAAATTTTATTCAAGAACTTAAAAAAGAGTAGATTATATAAATAAGACCCATAAAATTTCTTTTCCCTAAAATATTTTTGTTTTAGTTTTTGTTTTTTCTTTTTATTATATTTAGTACAGGGTTTATGGGGTACAGGGTCTACAGGATCTCACAACATAGATTGGACTAGTAGTGCATCTCCTGTTTTCAGCCTCCCAAGTGCTGAGATTACAGGTACACACCACCGTGCTCAGGCTCAATCACTGTCTCAGCACGCACTGGAGGCAGGGCCAGCTTGGCATGCCTAGTGTCAAACCTAGCTGCTGTGCTCTGCCTAAGCAGGTGCTTTGGTCTGCTGAGCTCTTTGGCCCATCCCAAAAATATCCCTATTTTTCTGAACAAACACATAAAACTGAAAAATATTTAGTTAGACCAAATAAAAGAGATGAGATTCGGATAGGTAAAATTATAGAGAAAAGAAATATATACAGAATACAATGGAAAATTTAAAAATTCATACAGGACTACTGTAGACAATTATATGCAAACAAATTTCATAACATGGAAAATGATTATACCATTGAAACATACCAAGACTAAATTATGAAGAATAGGAAGCCTGAATATACCTATAAGGGATTCGGAATGATAGAGTAGTCAAAACCCTTGCAACAACAAAATACCCAAGAATCAAAGACTTGATGGATACATTCTAGTCAACCTTAAAAGACAAATTAATATCCATTCTCAAAACTTGCCCCTCAGAAATGACTGAAAAAGAAGTACATTGAAACCTATCAATGTCTTTAAAAGGTACAATAAAAACTAGTATGTGAATGCAGCTGTGAAATGCTACCCAATAGCAATACAGGCTAGTTAAAAATATACAGTGTGTCCACATCCATCTTATTCATCAAAGCTGGCATTGTGCAAATTATGCCTCTTCTCCAAAGTCAGAATGACTTTGAATGGTCAATGTTTTGAATTGATTGAGGCCAAAAGAACCAAGCCATGACAGTACAACCAAGGGTATTCACAAGAGACTTTCCAAACTGCTTCAAAATGTGGCAAGAGAGGGAAGCTGTGTGGTCACCCTGATAAACCACAAAAGCAACTTTACTTCTTACTAGGAAACTGATGCACCTGACACGGACCAGGTGTCTCATACAGTTGGAGGCTGCAGTGAGTACACAAGCCACTGTCACCTGAGCATCCTCCATCCCAGAATCAGTTGTTAGTGAGGGAACTAAAATAGTGCCCAGAACACAGTCACAAATTGGAACAGCAACAGGTGAACAGGAATGCAATTTTCATTCACTCTTTTCATATATTGGTTGTAGGACAGGGTTAATGACTTTGTCCCACCACCAACCAGGGAATCTTGCCCTTTTTGCACCTTTGGTCAAAATGGAAGACAGAGGTGTCCCTAACTTGTGGGTGCCCTTGACTTAAACTCCAGAAGCAGGATAGCTCCAGCATCACTTCACTGTCAACATCCCTGAGTGGAAAGAGCAGAGCAAAGGGTTGTTCAGTCACAGTAGACAGTCAAAATGTAGGCAGCAGACTGGGGGGGGGGTGGATTCTGCAAAGGAATAAGAATTGAGGCCACCCAGACACCATTCCAATAGCCAGGCTTAGGGCTAACTACAATAGACGGGAAGCAGCCCTCTGCTCTGTGACCAGAGCTACAAGCAGGCAAGTGGCCTTGTCCAGCCACAAGTCAAGGGCACCTCTGTCTTCCATTTTGACCAAAGGCACAAAAAGGGCAAGGTTCCTTGCTTGGTGGTGGGACAAAGTCATTAACCCTACCCTACAACCAATACATGAAAAGAGTTTGGGATGTGTTCATGATCAGTCCTGTACCCAACAATAATCTTATTGCAGACTTGGTGGGGTTACTCAGCTCTGAGTAGGCAACTAACACAGAACTGGGGGCACTAGGTAAAGAATTACAAAAGGAAAATAACTATATGAAAAAATGTTCAATGCCATTGATCAGTTGAGAAATGCAAATTAACACAATACTGAGATTTCATCTCACCCCAAGAAAAATGGATATCCTCAAGAAATCAACCATGGCAAATGATGGAGGGGCTGTGGGGAAAAATGAGTCCTCCTACAGCACTGTTGGTAGAAGTATAGACAGATACAACCACTGTGGAAATTAGTGTGGAGATTCCTCAAAAAAAAAAAAAAAAAGTAATAATGAAAACCATTCAACCCAGCTATTCCCCTCCTGGGTATTCTTCTAGAAGGTCTGAAAGCATCATGCCACTCTGATATATGGGCACTCATGTTTATAGCAGTGCAATTTGTCATAGCCAAATCTTGGAGACAACTCAAATGCCCACAAATGGAGGAATGGAGAAAATAGATGTGGTATTTTTGTAGAATGGATTATTACTTACCTATAAAAAAGGAGAAAACTCAGACTTTTGTAGTCAAATGAGTACAACTAAAGACCATACTTTGGGGTGAAATAAATCAGACCCATATATGTAAACACTGCATTGTTTCTCTAGTGTAAGAACTTGAAAGAGTAAATAAGATCTGAAAGGTACAATGAATGCTGTGAAAAGGAAGAAAAAAAAAAAACTGTTCCAAGGGAAGGAATAAATGGATGAGGGGCAGGAGAAAAGAAGGAAGGAAGATAAGCTGCCTTTGCGTCCAGACATTAGTGGAAAGAGCCCCACATGTCAGTCAGGATCGGGAGTGCAGCCTGAGGGCCTGCGCTTTCTACTAAGTTGTTTTCTGAAGGAACCAGCAAAACTAGGCCTTGAATTAAGAATGGAATGTTCTAAGTGTGCCTGAGGTTTAGCAGAGAAGTCAGAGGTTGGCTGGGTTCGTCACCTCATATGTTCTAACCTGTGTGGTAAATGATGTCCTTTTATTTTTTAAAAAGAACAATAAAATTAAAAGAAACTCAAAAAAATATATGTATATACATATAATAGCTTGGATAATTGTACTGCTGATTTCTGCTCATCTATTGAATGAAGCAGTTAATGCTTAAAATTTTATTTTTTATCTTTTATCATTTTTGATTATAAATGTTATAAGCTTACATAAGAATGTATTAATTTCATTTAATCTTATTTTATTTTTATTTTATCTTTATTTTTCTTTTCTTTTTTTTTTTTCTCTCTCTCTCTCTCTCTCTCTCTCTCTCTCTCTCTCTCTCTCTTTTAAATAGCTGGAAAAAATTCCACTCACAGAAAATTAATCTCATCACCCAAACTCAGAGGCTAAATTCAGATAATCTCCCAATTACTCCTTTATTTATTCTTTTCTATCCTCTTCTCAAGTTTTCCAAATCTTACCTGATCACCTTTGTCCTTCAGACTTATTTCTACTTCCTTCCTAATTATCTTTGCTTTATAAACTATCTACCCTAAAATTCCCCAGCATCAGGTAAAACCACTCTTCCAATGGGCAAAAATTTGCATACAAAAGCCTAATATACAGTTAGTCCTGTTGTATAACTATATTTTGCTTCTATATTGTAAAGTACAAAGTCAATAGTTACCATAGTTTGTTGGTTTCTAAGGTGCTAGGTGCTGTTGTTATAGCACAACTTTAGATAAGATGTCATATGTGTTGTAATAAGTATTCTGCAGCAATACTAGGAAGCTCTGGGATAATAACCTCACTACAACCCCTTACCAAAGGACTGGATCCTGAGTCAAACAGATGCCAACATCCACTGTCAATTAAATTGGAAGTTAAGATCTTGTTACAGATGCAAAGCAAGTACCCCCTACACATAGAGGACCATGAAGTAAAGACTTTCTAGAGAGGCCTTGATACTAGTGATATAGCTATCTATTATAAAAACTCAAAAAAATCAACACAGGGAACAAAATAAAAGTTTTGAAGCAGAAAATGACAAGACAGAGAAGCAAAATGCAATCTCAAATGAATAGCTCACCCAGAACAAGTTCAGGAGAAATTGACAAGGAGGAAATTCGAAGATGCACACCTGGAATTTCTGAAATGAAACCAACTGAAGAAAAGAAAGAAATCCATGTGACTATAGACAAAGTCATTTTAGAAATCATTTTTCAGGTAAAAAAGAAATGATGACCATAATTAAGGATGTGCTTAATGTACATAAATAAAACATAGGAAAAAATAGAAGAGCATAGACAAATGATGGAAACCTTGAAAGAACCACATAGGAAAGAATTAGAATGCACGAAACAGATTCAAAGAGATATCCTGGGAATTAAAACTTCAATTGAAAACTGCAAAAGCTACTAGAATGAAACCAAAATAGAATTTTCAGGCCTTGAATACAGAATCATGGCTTGTGATCATGTAAAAAAAAATGTCTGTTAAAAAGAACAAAGAACCAGGAAATAACAATTCTATGGATGCAAGAAGACAAAAGGAAAATTAATATAAGACTGATAGGTGTTAAAAAGAAGGAATCAACACAAATGACATAAAAAAATTTTCAGAAACAATAGCAGAAAATTTCCCTGGCATGGGAGCAGAACCTGAGACTAAGTGAGGCTTGTCCAACTCCAAATAACCATGACCAAAATAAATCTATACCCAGTCACATAATAATCAAGATCCCAGAAATCCAGCACAGAAACAGATACATAAAGGAAAGCCATTAGAATTACAGTCAAATTCCCAACAAAAACCATCAAGTCGAGAAGATCTTGGAGTGAAATATCTCAAGTTCTGAAAGAAAAGAACTTCCAACTTAGGTTGATGTTCCCTTATAAACTATCTTTCACGATTAATGGAGAAATAGGATACTTCCAAGACAAAACACAACTGAAGAAATTCGTGACTACTAGGCAAACTTGACAAAGAGTACAGAAAGATATTCTAGAAAGAGATAAAATGATCACTATTCCAATAACAGTAACAGAAAGAAGCAACTAAGCAGTACAAGCAATTAAACAGAGGAGAAAAGCAAGGAACCATCAGCATGAAAGTACCATGACAAAGAGAAGCCAATATATATCATTCATAATTATCAGTGTGAATGGGTTCAGTTCACTAATGAAAAGAAACAGATTGGTAGAATGGATCAAGAAACAAAATCCAACAATATGCTGTATACAAGAAACACACTTAACTCAAAAGCAAACTCATAGACAAACAATAATCCACATAAAAGGAACCAGAAAAAAGGGGTTGCTATTCCATTTATAGACAATATCAATTTTAAAACCAAGAATGATTAAAACAATAAAGAAGGTCATTACCTATTAGGGGAAAATACAAGAGGAAGAAACATCACTCATAAATATATGTGCACTAAATAAGACATCACTAACTATATAATACAAATATTAATAGACATGAAAATCAAATGAACAATAACACAACTGCTAGGGGGACTTTGATATACAACTGTCACAAATAAATAGATCAACCAGTCAAAAGAAATCAGCAAAATAATATCAGAAATGATACAAACCTGTGAACAAATGGACTTAGTAGGTATGTACAAAGTGTTCCACTCCACACTGTCAGAATACATATTCTTCTCAGCTGCACATGGGATGTTCTCTAAAATAGACAATAGCCCAAAGAATGTGATTAAGTAAATGTAAAACATTTGGAATTATACTACGTATATTAACTAACCATAATGCAATGAAATTAGGAATTAATGGCAACAGAAACTGAAAAACTCCATAAAATACATAAGAATTTAATGACATCCTCCTGAGCAACCAATGGGTCACAGATTAAAGAAGAAATTTTAAAAAATCGATAATTTAACAAAAATGCAAATACAATATACTGGAACTTATGGGGTGTAAAGAAAGCAGTTTTAGGAGAAAAATTTAAAGTGGTGAATCCTTATATTAGGAAAACTTAACAAGCACAAATAGACAGTTTAATGCTGTACCTCAAGTAACTAGAAAAAAAGCACAAGTCAAATCCAAAGTCCAAAGAAGGAAAGATATTATAAATACCACAGAAGAAATTAATGCAAATGAGACAAAAGAAAGAATCCAAACAATAGTGAATTGAAGAGTAAATAAATATATTAACCACCCCATAGTCCACCTTATCAAGAAAAAAGGAAAGGAAAAATTCAAATTCATGCAATGAGGAATGAAGAGGGTGAAATTACTACAGATTCTTTGAATATTCAGAAGATTATCAATACTGTAATAGTGTTACATTTTGTTAACCTGAGATGTTCAGATGTTTAACTAAATGACTCAGCAGAGAGCTAGGGTCTTCACTTTGTGAACATCCTCATTCTTCACAAGAGGAGGGCATGGAGGTGGTATAAGTGCTAAACCTACCCAAGGGGTAGCTCCCATACAATGGGAGAAAAGAGCTTGTTCTTCCCCCTTAGCTTGTTCTGCTTTTGCTGTCTTCTGTTGCCTTAAACTGTTGCTCCTCTCCCATGCCACTGGCCTTGGAGCCCACTTACTATACCCAACGATGTCCAAAACCTGTGAGCTAAGTAAATCTTTCCTCCCTTAAATTGAGTGTTGGGTATTTTGTCTCAGCAGCAAGAGAAATAAAACCAAGACAGAACCAGAGAGTTGGTTATTTGAAAAAAAACAAATACAATTGATAAACCCCTGCTGAACCTTATTTAAAAAGTAAAGAAAAACTCAAATTCATGTAATAGGGAACAGAAAGGTTGATGTCATTATAAATTATGTGGAAATTCAGAAGATCATCAATAGCTACTTCAAAAATCTTTGCTCTTGTAGGATAGAAAATATAAGAAATGAACATATTCCTAGAAACATGAATTGCCAAAGCTGAATCAAGAAGATATAAAAATTATGAATAATCCAAAGTCAGTTAACAAAATTGAAAAAGAAATTAAAACTTACCAACAAAGAATACCCTAGGTCCAGATGGATTCACAAATAAATTCTTTTTTTTTCAAAGTTTTATTGATAAACAGATAGCAATCAGACAGTTTCAAATCAAATCGGAAGTACAGTTTCAACAAATAATACACTGCATATATTCTTCTTAGTGGTTAATTGCTGTACAAGATGTGGACTTGTGATCCTATTTACAAACACCATTAGAACAAATCATTCTATTCATCAAGAGAATGCAACTATATATCTATACCAACCACTTTGAATACACAGATACAAAATGGACATTCATAGGTATACCCCATTTTTTCTAAGTTCCGTCATTGAATATTATAGGTGTGTGTGAAGGTTATAACCACAAATAAATTCTACCAAAAGATTTAGAGTGATTTATACTATTATTCCTCAAGCTCCTAATGAAATTGGAAGGAAGCAATTCTCCTATCTCATTCCAGGAGGTAAGTACTATTCTGATACCAAAATCAGAGAAAGACCTAACAAAAAAGAACTGCAGGCATATCTCCTTAATGAACATATACAAAAATCCTCAATAAAATACTAGCAAATAGAATGCAGCAAATCATCAAGGAGGCTATACATCACTATCAAGTGGGATTGATTCCAGGAATGTTGGGATAGTTCAATATACGCAAATCCATAAATGTAATATATCACATGAACAGAGTCAAAGACAAAAATCCTGGTCATACTAATTGATTCAGAAAAAGCTTTGCACAAAAGCCAACACTCATTCATAAGGAAAACCCTACATAAAATGAGAACAGATTTTTTTTAACTCTACATGATAAAAGCCATCTATGACAAACCAACAGCCAATATATAGAGTGGACAAAAACTGAAAGCTTTCACTCTAAAATCAGGAACAGAACAAGCATATTCACCATCCATCACCACTCAAAATACTTCTGGAAACATTAACCAGATGAATTAGAAGATAGAGACAAATAAAATGAATAAGAATAGGAGAGGAGTAAGTTAAATTATCATTATTCACAGGTGACATGATACTCTATGTAGAGTATCCCTAAAACTTCAGCAAAAGACTTCTAGGTGTAATAAGCAAATTTAATAGCATAGCTAGATGCAAAGTCAACACTCTAAAATAAATAGCTGGGGCTGGTAAGATAGTATGACAGTCTGAGAGTGCTTGGCAAGCTCAAGGACATATGGTATTCAATCCCCAATACCATATGCCGTTCTGTCCACCAAAACCAGGCATGGTGGCACACATCTATAATCTCAGTGCTGGCAAGGCTAAGATAGGAGGTTCACTGCAAGTCTGAGCTGCATAGTGAGACCGTGTATCAAATGAACAAACAAATAAAATATTAAGATAAAGTAAAACAATAGCATTTCTGTACACAAACAACAAACTCACTGAAAGAGAAATTAGAGAAACCACACCCTTCACAATAGCATCAAAAAAATTAAGCAATTGAGAATCAATCTAACAAAGGAAGTGAAAGATCTGAACGTTGAAAATTACATTACTCTGAAAATGGAGATTGAAGAGATTATTAAAAAATGGAAATATACCCCTTGCTCTTGAACAGGAAGAGTCAACATGGTGAAACTGGCCATAGTCCCAAAACTGTTGTACAGATTTAATGTAATTCCAAATAACAGCCTATTAGAATACCTCACAGATATAGAGGAAACAGTCTCAGATACAGAATCACAGGTGGAAAATAATATATGTAAAATTATTCAATATCATTGGTCATTTAAGAAATGCAAATTAAAACAACACTGAGATTTCGTCTTGCCCCAGATAGACTGGCTATCATCAAGAAATCAACCAATAAGGCCGGGAGGATGGCTTAGTGGAATAAGCGCTTCCCTGGCAAGCGTAAGGGTCTGAGTTCAATCTCCAGTTCCACACACAAAAAAAAAAAGAAAGAAAGAAAAAGAAAGAAAAGAAAAGAAAAGAAAAGAAAAGAAAAGAAAAGAAAAGAAAAGAAAAGAAAAGAAAAGAAAGAAATCAACCAATAATAAATGCTGGTGGAGTTGTGGGGGAAATGAGCTCTTTTCCATTAGCGGTAGTGTAGACTGATACAACTACTATAGGAATCAGGGTGGAGGTTCCACAGATACTACTATTAGAGGTTCCATTCTACTCAGCTTTTCCTGTTCTGCAGTATTTTCCCAGAAGTACTTAAAACATAACACAGGGATATATGTACACTCATACTTCTAGCATTATGATCTATAATAACTAAATTTTGGAAATGACCCAAATGCTCATCAACAGAGGAATGGATAAAAATATTTCTTATACAATGAAATATTACTCAGTTATATAGGACAAACTCAGGTTGAGGAGATAGCTCAGTGGAATAAGCACTTGCCTGGTAAGCACAAGGGCCTGAGTTCAATCCCCAGTTCCAACAAAAAATAAAAAAAGGACAAACTTGAGGCTTATATAGCTAAATGGATACAACTTGAGATCATGCTCATAAGTGCAAGAAATCAGACTGCATGAGTAAACATTGTATTGTCTCCCTAGTGTAAAAAATTGAAAGAATAAATACGATCCAAAATGTACAGTAGATATTGTGAAATGGGAAGAAACTGTTCTAAAGGAAAGAGAAACTGGGATGGGGGCAAGGAGAAAAGAAGGAA